>NC_067245.2:68594543-68894760 GCF_019359855.2 Lolium perenne
CGGCATGAGGAGCTTCCGGTGGTGGCGTTGGCGTAGTCCTGGGAGAAGGGGGAGCGTCAGGCGCGTCACCCGGGTTGGAGCTTGCCGGCGCGGAAGTTTCCGGCACGACTCTGGAGGGGGAAGACATCTTGGTCTTCTTCTTCTTCTTTTATAGGACGGGAGGAACCAGAGGTTCCGCCCGCCCGTCAGCTTCTTCTCCGGCGCCGATGTTGCTGGCGCCGGTATCTTGGTTCTCGGGAGGGGAGACAAGGTTCTCCTCCGCGTGGTGATCTGGCGGTGTAGGGGCCGCGCGCCCCGAACTTGTAGTGCCTCCCAGAGGGGAGGCAGGGGTGTTGCCGGCACCAGATGGTGCCGGGCTTGAGTGAGGAGGAGGAGTTGAGGTCCTTGCGGATCCGGCAGAGCCCTCAGGCCTGGGGCCAAGCTTGAGCGCGGCGCTAAAAGAGAGAAAAAGAAAGGGTTGGAAAAAAGGAACCGGAAAAAAGCTTGGTAAAAACAAAATAAGCAGAAAAACGGGGCCTTACCCGGAAGAGGTCGGCATCTGCTTGCCCTTGTAGCGCCTCACGCCTGCGACCTTCCCCGCGAAGGGTTCAGTCCGGAAGCGTTTGGATGCAGGGGCTTGGCTCGAACCGGCGTCAGAGGCCGGGGCCTTGTTCTTTTGGCCTTGGGCCATGAGTTTCTCCACAAACTCATGGCCTGCCTCGGCCTGCAGGGGAGCGACGTGCTCATGGACCTGTGGGTTGATTTTGGCTGAGGGAACATCTACAGAGAAACAATAACAGAAGAATATGAGAGATCAAAAAGAAGAGCTACCTCAAGCAAGTTCAGGTCGTCACACGAACCGGATGGTTCCGGTGGAGATTTCCCGAGGCGCGAGGCTGGAGTCCGGCCCATCTTCAGATCCTGCCAATGAATAACGGGGTCCGGGTTGAATTTTTCTAGAGCCCGCTTCCGGCAAGGGCCTCGCCGGTCAGAATCAATGCCGGGGAAGCGGTCCTTGGCCTGAAAAGCAAAAGAGAAAAAAGGGTTAGTCACAGTGCAAAGGCTACCGGTATACCGACCCGAGTTGCGTAATTTCTTACTTCTTGGGTCGGGGGGTTAGTGGAACTGAGAGGCCGGAGGCCCCATTCCCAATCTTCCGGCATGGCAGTCTGGCAGATCTGCCTAGCCTTGAGGACAATGTCCTTCTTGCTGAGAGGAATTCCGGTGATCTTGGTAGGATCACCGGGACCGTACATCGCGCTCATCTTATGCATGCGGCGCTTAAGAGGAAGCACCCGGCGCGAGATAAAGGCGCGGATGATATCATCGGAGCAGATGTTGGTGTCCTTCATCAGCTGCTTCATGAAGCGTATAATCCGGTTGGTCTCTATGTGAGAGTCCTTCAGATTGTAGCTCTAGTTGGCCCTCGTGGGCGGCGCCGGATTAAAACACGGCAAATCGATGAGATCTGCGGCGCCGTTGTTCTTCACATAGAAGAAGGTCCCTTGACATAGCCGGCATGACTCGAGACCGGTAAACTTGAAGAAAGGGCTCCCTTGGCGGGAGCCAATGATGCAAGACCCGCATTGTACGGGGGGTTTGGGTTTAGGAATTTCCTTGCCCTGAACGGAGTTGATCCGAAGAGCAAAGAAACGGGCAAACGTCTCGCGAGTGGGACGAATGCCGATGTAAGCCTCCATAAAGGTGGCATAGCAAGAGAGGTAGAAGATGGTGTTGCCGGGAAGATGGTGAGGTTGGAGTTGGTAAAAATTGAGGAAAGTCCGGAAAAAATCAGAGACAGGAAGGCCGAAGCCGCGCTCGAAGTGAGCGAGAAAGACAACGCGTTCACCGGGTTCAGGCACCGGTTCAATCTCGTCGCGAGGGAGCCGGCAGGATACTCCTTCCGGAATCCTCCTGGACCGGTAAAGCCAGTCGATTTCATACTGGCTAACGTTGGAGCCCATCCAGGCCCCGCGTGTGATGCCGGCAGGATCTACGCCGGAAGCTTCGCTAGAGCTACCAGTTTCTTGGTTGCTACCGGAATCAATGTCCATCTGGACAAGATCAGCGGTTAATCCGTCGGAGGATTGGCTACGCCGGCTAGCGGAAGAAGAGGCAGAAGAAGAGGTAGAAGAAGGTTCCTCACTAGACATGAAATTTGATGCAGAGAAACAAGAATCCCACGATCTACCCCCGCGCGAAGATCTACGAGTAAGAGAAAAAGCAAAAGAAAAGGAGAAGTAAATACACTACCAACTCAAGATCTAGAAAACAAGCAAAAGAGGGGTAAACCCAGATTAAGCCTAACCTGAGGCGGCGGAGTCGCAGAGGAAATAGCTCGCCGGTGAAGTGGCAAGCTCGCGGTTAACGGAGAGGTCCATCGACGGCGAGGTGGAGAAAACCTTGAGGAAACACCAATGTTGCAGCCGCGAAAGAAGCACCGCAGGCGTTCTTCGCGCGGCGAAGTCCGGCGGCGTCCGGCGAAGCAGTGGCGAAGATTCGCTGGGCGGCGGAGCTCAAGAGGCGAACGAAGCGGCGGAGGCACGAGAGCGAGGGACACAGAGCGCGAGGAAGTGGGGAATGCGAGAAGAGGAAGAAGAAGGAGCGGTTTTGCCTTATAAAGGAAGAGAGAGAGGTGGGCCGAGAACCGCCGAACCGCGGCGGTTCGGTCCGCGGGCCGCGACGGTTCGCTCCACGGGCCGCCGCGTGGCGCGGCGATACACGCGTAACAATGAAAAGCCACAAAGAGGTACACACAGATCCAGAGGAGTGGTTGGGATCCGTTGTGAAGCAATTAATACGCGCGCGGAAGCCGAAGGGAAGTGACCCCTGACACTGGCGCGTCAGTCACAGTGCGCATGTCTCTGACAGGCGCGGGGCCCGAGATATTCTCGACTTCGCCGAGGAGGTATTTAATGAATAAGATGCCGGAGGATAACATACCGGAAAATGCCTTGCAGGAGAGAAAACGTGAGTCCGGGCAAAGATGCCGGATCTAAGCTAAGCGTCGGATAGATTAAACCAGTATCCAAAGACGTGAGAACCTGGCATGGTCTGTTGGATAGAATCCGCCAGACTATACCAGCTTCGGGGACTAATGTTGGGGGGATCACCCCCGGTATGCCAAAGGCATGCCAAACCGGATGGTTTAGGCCATCAAGATACCGGTTTAATGTTCATACCAGAGCACGAAGATAAGAGTTTGGCTAAGTAAAGCTAAGCCGGTATCCCCAAGTGGGTATACCGGAACCGGGTAAGGAAGATACCGGGATACCGGAAGGATGAGCATGTCGGCAGAACTGGTCAAAGATTCTCTCCAGAGCTAGAGGACAAAGATGAGCTAAGCAAAGTAGCTTTAAACGAAGGGCTGACGATAAAGAGGAGGATGACGAAGAAAGAAGCCGGAGAACGTCAGCCTCCCTGATTAAAGAGGACCCCGGTGTCATCTATGATTAAAGTAACTTTGTAAAGTAGTTTGTCTAGTCAAAGATGCCATTAGGGTTTCTTGCCTTGTAAGCCACCCTCTCCCCCTATATAAGGAGAGGGGGCAGCCCTCTTCACGGGCGACGAACACATGTACTGAGAAACTTGTAACCTGTGGAGATCAATAAAGAAGATGATCTAGAGCGAGTTCTTCCTTCTGTCTTTCTTCTTCAACCTCTAGCCTTGGCTAAGTTCTTGAGGAAACCACCCGGAAGTTCATCCCATCTAATCACAAACCCTCCCCCGAATCCTCTAGCGTCCATTCGGCCCCAACTCAAGCCATCCTATGGCATCTGTCTGTTCACCACGACGATAATACTGTGAAAGATAACTATTCTATTTCTTATGATGACACTGTGCCTCCAATCTTTGATGATTATTATAAAGAATGCTATGATATAGGTTATAACTATCCTTATGAAACTTGTCATAGTTATGATTGGATTGCCAAAAACAATTCCCTTAGTATGCAACTTGTTTACCATGTTCAAATTCTTGATAATAATCTTGCTCCAATTACTATTAATGAGAAGAACTCTTCTTATGCCAAAATTAACGATACTTTTATGCATATGAACCATGATAAGAATGTTTTAAGTGATGGTTATATTGTGGATTTCATTAATGATGCTACTGAAAGTTATTATGAGAGGGGGGAAACATGGTTATATGCATCTTAATAATATTAAGTTTCCCCTCTTTATGTTGAGAATCTTGAAGCTGCGCTTGTTTTATCTTCCTATGCTTGTTGCATTATGCTTCATGAATTTGTTTATTTACAAGATTCCTTTTCATAGGAAGTGGGTTAGACTTAAATGTTTTTTGAATTTGCTTCTTGATGCCCACTTTTGCTTCAACTCTTATTTCTTGGGAGTGCATCATTGAAATTACTGAGCCCATCTTAATGGCTATAAAGAAAGCACTTCTCGGGAGATAACCCATGTGTTTATTTTACTACAGCAATTTTTGTTTTATATTTGAGTCTTGGAAGTTGTTACTACTGTAGCAACCGCTCCTTATCTTATTTTATTGCATTGTTGTGCCAAGTAAAATCTTTGATAGCAAGGTTGATACTAGATTTGGATTACTGCGCAGAAACAGATTTCTGTCTGTCACGAATTTGGGCAGGGTTCTCTGTAGGTAACTCAGAAAAATCTGCCAATTTACGTGCATGATCCTCAGATAGATATGTACGCAACTTTCATTCAATTTGAGCTTTTTCATCTGAGCAAGTTAAGTGCCTCTGGAAAATTCGTCTTTACGGACTGTTCTGTTTTGACAGATTCTGCCTTTTATTTCGCATTGCCTCTTTTGCTATGTTGAATGGATTTCTTTGTTCCATTAACTTTCAGAAGCTTTGGGCAATGTCCAGAAGTGTTAAGAATGATTGTGTTACCTCTGAACATGTGAATTTTTGATTATGCACTAACCCTCTAATGAGTTTGCTTTAAGTTTGGTGTGGAGGAAGTTTTCAAGGGTCAAGAGAGGAGGATGATATACTATGATCAAGAAGAGTGAAAAGCCTAAGCTTGGGGATGCCCCCGTGGTTCATCCCTGCATATTTCAAGAAGACTCAAGCATCTAAGCTTGGGGATGCCCAAGGCATCCCCTTCTTCATCGACAACTTATCAGGTTTCTTCTCTTGAAACTATATTTTTATCCGGTCACATCTTATGTACTTTACTTGGAGCGTCTGTTTGTTTTTGTTTTGTTTGAATAAATTCATGCTTGTGTGGGAGAGAAACACGCTCCACTGGTTCATATGAACACATGTGTTCTTAGCTTTTAATGTTCATGGCGAAGGTTGAAACTGCTTCGTTCATTGTTATATGGTTGGAAACTGAAAATGCTTCATGTGGTAATTGGTATAATGTCTTGAATAATTTGATACTTGGCAATTGTTGTGCTCATATAGATCATGTTTAAGCTCTTGCATCATATACTTTGCACCTATTAATGAAGAACTACATAGAGCTTGTTAAAATTTGGTTTGCATGATTGGTCTCTCTAAGTCTAGATATTTTCTGGTTGAGGTGTTTGAACAACAAGGAGACGATGTAAAGTCTTATAATACTTACAATATGTTCATATGTGAGTCTTGCTGCACCGTTTTATACTTGAGTTTGCTTCAAACAACCTTGCTAGCCTAGCCTTGTATTGAGAGGGATTCTTCTCGTGCATCCAAATCCTTGAGCCAAAAACTATGCCATTTGTGTCCACCATACCTACCTACTACATGGTATTTCTCTGCCATTCCAAAGTAAATTGCTTGAGTGCTATCTTTAAACAATTCAAAAGTTATTACCTCTTATTTGTGTCAATGTTTTATAGCTCATGAGGAAGTATGTGGTGTTTATCTTTCAATCTTGTTGGGCAACTTTCACCAATGGACTAGTGGCTTCATCCGCTTATCCAATAATTTTGCAAAAAGAGCTGGCAATGGGGTTCCCAGCCCCGAATTAATTAACTTTCATAAAGTTACAAATAGACACTCCTCCATGGTATGTGATTGTTGGTCGGCACCCGAGGATTCGGTTAGCCATGGCTTGAGAAAGCAAAGGTGGGGAGGAGTGTCATCTAAACAAAACTAAAATAAAAAGGCACTCCTTCATGGTATGAGATTGTTGGCAGGCACCCGAGGATTCGGTTAGCCATGGTTTGTGAAAGCAAGGTTGGAAGGAGTGCCACCCAAAAATAAAATCTCATGGGAGCCGCTCTTTGAAAGTCTGTCTGGCAAGGGGGTTAGAGTGCCCACTACCATTCGTTGACAACAACAAACACCTCTCGAAACTCTACTTTTTATGCTCTCTTTATGTTTTCAAAATAAAAGCTCTAGCACAAATATAGCAATCAATGCTTCCCTCTGCGAAGGGCCTTTCTTTTACTTTATGTTGAGTCAGTTTACCTACTTCTTTCCATCTTAGAAGCAAACACTTGTATCAACTGTGTGCATTGATTCTTACATATTTACCTATTGCACTTGTTATATTGCCTTATGTTGACAACTATCCATGAGATATACATGTTACAAGTTGAAAGCAATTGCTGAAACTTATATCTTCCTTTGTGTTGCTTCAAAGCTTTCTACTAAGAATATATTACTTATGAGTTAACTGTTATGCAAGTCTTATTGATGCTTGTCTTGAAAGTACTATTCATGAAAAGTCTTTGCTATATGATTCAGTTGTTTACTCATTGTCTTCATCATTGCTTCGAATCGCTGCATTCATCTAATATGCTGTACAATAATGTTGATCAAGATTATGTTGGTAGCATGTCACTTAAGAAATTATCATTGTTATCGTTTACCTACTCGAGGGCGAGTAGGAACTAAGCTTGGGGGTGCTTGATACGTCTCAAACGTATCTATAATTTCTTATGTTCCATGCTAGTTTTATGACAATACCTACATGTTTTGTTCACACTTTATATCGTTTTGATGCGTTTTCCGGAACTAACCTATTGAAGAGATGCCGAAGGGCCAGTTGCTGTTTTCTGTTGTTTTTGGTTCCAGAAAGGCTGTTCAGGCAATATTCTCGGAATTCGACGAAACGAAGACCCAACATCTTATTTTTCCCCGAACCTTCCAGAAAGTCAAAGGGGGAACAGAGGGGAGCCCTGGGGGGCCCACACGCCAGGCCGGCGCGGCCCAGGGGGGGCGCCCCCTATTGTGGGGAGGCCTCGTGGCCCCTCCGACTCCGACTCTTCGCCTATTAAAGCCGTCCTGACCTAAAACATCGACACCGATTGACGAAAACACCAGAAAGCCTTCCAGAGCCGCCGCCATCGCGAAACTCCAATTCGGGGGACAGAAGTCTCTGTTCCGGCACCCTGCCGGGACGGGGAATTGCCCCCGGAAGCCATCTCCACCGCCATCTTCACCGCCATCGCTGTCTCCATGATGAGGAGGGAGTAATTCTCCCCTGAGGCTGAGGGCTCTACTGTAGCTATGTGGTTCATCTCTCTCTTTGTGATCTAGTTGTGTTACTCTGGTGATGTTATTAAAGTACTCTATTCCTCCTTCATGGTGTAATGGTGACAGTGTGTGCATCGTGAAGTACTTGGCATAGGTTATGATCATAATCTCTTGTAGGTTATGGAGTTAATTATTACTATGATAGTATTGATGTGATTTATTCTCCTTTCATAGTGTGATGGTGACGGTGTGCATGCTATGTTAGTACTTGGTATAATTGCAATGATCTATCATGCACTCTAAGGTTATTTAAATATGAACATCGAATGTTGTGGAGCTTGTTAACTCCGGCATTGAGGTGCTCTTGTAGCCCTACACAATTAATGGTGTTCATCATCCAACAAGAGAGTGTAGAGTGGTTTTATTATGTGATCAATGTTGAGAGTGTCCACTAGTGAAAGTATGATCCCTAGGCCTTGTTTCCAAACATCGAATCTCCGTTTATTTACTGTTCTGTTGCATGTTTACTCGCTGCCATATTTTATTCAGATTGCTATTACCACTCATATACATCCATACTACTTGTATTTCACTATCTCTTCGCCGAACTAGTGCACCTATACATCTGACAAGTTTATTAGGTGTGTTGGGGACACAAGAGACTTCTTGTATCGTGATTGCAGGGTTGCTTGAGAGGGATATCTTTGACCTCTTCCTCCCTGAATTTGATAAACCTTGGGTGATCCACTTAAGGGAAACTTGCTGTTGTTCTACAAACCTCTGCTCTTGGAGGCCCAACACTGTCTACAAGAATAGAACCACACGTAGACATCACACCTCTCCTAAGGGGGACAGGCTAGACTATGTCCTGCAAATCCACTTCGCTGCATCCAACAATGTGGCGGAATATGAAGCGCTCATCCATGGGCTCAAGCTGGCCAAAGAAAGTGGTGTCCGTTGCATCCTCTGCTTTGGCGACTCCGACTTGGTCGTGCAGCAGGCGTCTGGCGACTGGGACGCGAAGGATGCCAACATGGCATCATACCGCTTCCACGTCCAGCAGCTAGCCGGCTTCTTCGAAGGGTGCGAGTTCCACCATGTGCCAAGGGCCAACAACGAGGTGGCTGACGCCTTGTCCAAGATAGGCTCAACCCGGCAGGCAATCCCGCCGAGCGTAGCCCTGCAGCACCTGCGCAAGCCGTCCATCACGCCTTTACCGGACTCGGATCAATATTCGTGCCGGCTGACCCGGGGGCTCCACAGCCGAACCCGGGGGCTTCTCAGCCAAACCCAGGGGCTCCGCAATCAAAGATGGGGGCTTCTCAGCAAAACCCGCCGGCTCCATAGCCGAACCCCGGGGCTTCTCAGTCCAACCCGGGGGCTTCTCAGCCAAACTCGGGGGCTTCTCAGCCGAACCTGCCGGCTTCACAGCCCAACCCGGCGACCATGCAGTCGAACACGGAAGCTCCGAAGATGGAGGCTCTGATTGTCAGCGAATTTGAAATAAAATGCGTACCGTCATGGGCACAAGAATTCCTCTCCTACCTCACCGATGGTGTGCTGCCCAATGACAGGGTTCAAGCCAGGCAGATTGAGAGAAGGGCCAAGGCCTATACCATCATCAACCACGAGCTGTACAAACGCAACGTAAGTGGGGTGCTCCAGCGGTGTGTCGAGCCGGCTGAAGGGATTGAACTCCTACGAGAAATCCATCAGGGAGAGTGCGGCCACCACGCCTCCTCCAGAGCCATAGTAGGCAAAGCCTTCCGGCACGGCTTCTACTGGCTGACTACGCTCAGAGACGCAGAAGAACTGGTGAAGAAATGCAATGGTTGCCAGCGCTTTGCCAAGAAAAGGCATTCGCTGGCTTCCGCCTTGAAAACCATCCCCATTACTTGGCTGTTTGCCGTATGGGGCTTGGACATGGTGGGCCCATTCAGAACTGCCCGAGGTGGCATGACACATCTCCTGGTGATGATTGACAAATTCACCAAGTGGATTGAAGCCAAGCCAATCAAGAAGCTGGACGGCTCCACAACCGTCACATTCCTCAATGAAATCATCGTGAGGTACGACTACCCCCACAGCATCATCACCGACAACGGCAGCAGCTTCGCCGAAGGCATCTTCAAGCGTTACTGCGGGGAAATGGGGATCCAAATGGACCTATCATCCGTAGCGTATCCGGAGTCCAATGGACAAGTGGAGAAGGCCAACGGCTTGATCCTAGCCGGCATCCGGCCCCGGCTGGTGGAGCCGCTCGAGCGAGCAGCCGGCTGCTGGATCGAAGAACTGCCCCATGTACTGTGGAGCCTGCGCACGACGCCAAACCGCTCTGTCGGCTTCACACCATTCTTCCTCGTATACGGGGCCGAAGCCGTCCTACCGACTGACATCGAGCACGATGCGCCAAGGATCAAGTTATACACAGAAGCTGAAGCTAAAGAAGCTCGTGAAGATGGAGTCGACTTGGTCGAAGAGTCCCGGCTGCTGGCCGCGTCCAGATCTACCATATACCAGCAAAGCCTCCGACGCTATCACAGCCGGAAGGTCCAGCCCTTAGCATTGCGAGAAGGAGACCTAGTGCTCCGGCTGATCCAACGGACAGCCGGACAGCATAAACTGTCATCCCCATGGGAGGGTCCCTTCATCGTGAGCAAGGCGGTAGGCAATGATTCCTACTATCTCATAGATGCCCAAGAGGTTAAGAAAAACAAGTCAAACAAGACTGACGAGGAGACTAAACATCCCTGGAATGTCAACTTGCTTCGCCCATTTTATACTTGAGAGAAGGAATGTATGTATCCCTTGAACTCCTTTTGTAATCTATGCTAATGAAAGAGCATGCGCCAAGAGCGCCGGTTTCAAAAAGTTTTTCGCGTACCCTACTGCTTTCGCCGATTGGCTTGCACCCTCTCACGCGGCCGGCTTAGTACCGTGAACCGGCTTCCCGACAGCCGACTCCCGATCCAGCTACAGACCGCAACCCGGCTGTCCGGCTGGCGGGGGTAGATGCTTAAGGAGCCGGCACGCGAAAGAGGACCAAGGGAAAGAGTGAAGGCGAATTGACCTTGTCAAACTTTTCATGAAAGTGCCGGATTGTCGAACTCGGCTCGTTTGGCTGAAATACTATCAGTCTCACCCAGCGGCACGTTTTTGATCCGGCGACGGACCGCAAGTCGGACGTGCGATCGGCAAGAACAAAGCCAAAGAGTGGGACGGATGGGAAAAAGCGAGCGAGTCGGAAGAAAACAAGCCGGCACACAAATGATTAACAAACACATTAAAATGTGACTTAATAAAAGGATAATAACACTGTCTTACATATGCACCCGACATTCCAGGGATTTAACAATCTATCTTGGCAAAAGCGAAATACAGAAAGGTAAACTAAGCACCGGCTGGAGGAGGACCAGCCGGAGGAGCACTTGACGAGCCGGCCGCCCGGTCCGTTTCGGGCGGATGCGGTGCGTCCTCCATCTCTATCTCCTCGTCTTCGGACTCCTCATCCGAGTCCTCAGCAGGCGGATTCGGATCATGGATGAAGATGCCCTTGTCGACGAAGTCGGCGATGGCGCAGGCGCGAGCAAGCCGGGCGGTTTTGTTCGCAGCAGGAAGGTTTTCCTCCACGTCAGCTCGCCGGTACTTCAGCTGGTCGAGGCTGACCTCGTTATACCAAGACATCACAAAAGACAGCGCCATGTCGGCTCCGGCACGCGCGGCCGAGTCCTTCCAGTCGAGGAAGCGGTCAGGCGCCATCTCCAGCCACTTGATAAGATTGGTGAGCTCACCCGGCAGCGTCTCCATCGGCCAGAGCAGCCGGAATAGCTCCTCGGCCGCCTTCCTGAGCTCCCAAGCCAGCGTGGTAATTGGGCCCACGCGGGCGGCCATGGACGCCAGGTAGTCGTCCATGGAGAAGCAGTCGGAACTCTGCTCGCCGGTAGCCTGCCTCCGGGCATCCCGCGCCTTGCCGGCCGCCTCTAGCGCTGCCTCCTGCGCCTCCGGGAAAGCCGCTGCAAAAATAAAAAGAGTGTTAAAAATTTGAAGATCCGGCTGACAGCAGCCGGCAGGTCCCTGCCAACCGTATCAGCCGCAAGCCGGGGAAAGGACAGAAAAATGCAAATTTTCGATGTCTCAGTAAAGAAGACTGGCGGCAGCCGGCAAGAACCGCCTACCCCCAGCCCGAAGATGGAGATATCGAAGTCTAAAAAAGAAGACCGGCGGCAGCCGGCAAGAACCGCCTGCCCCCAGCCTGAAGATGGAGATATCGAAGTCTAAAAAAGAAGACTGGCGGCAGCCGGCAAGAACCGCCTGTCCCTAGCCTGAAGGTGGAGATATCAAAAGTTGAAGTAGTTTCAGCTGCCGCCTGCCAACCTAAGTCGACAGCCGACAGCCGAAAGCCGGCAAGAAGGAAAGGAAGAAAAAGTAAAGACTCACCCGCCAAGCGGCGGTCGAGCGCGCTAATCTCCTCCACTCACCGCTTGGCGGTGGCCGACAGCTCTTCAGACTTGGAGATCACCTCTTTTCGGAGCTCCAGGCGCTGCCGACCCACCTCCTCCAGCCGCTTGCTGAGGGCCTCCACCTCCTCTCGCCCAACCTGCTTCGCAGCCTCGAGCTCGGTGACGTGGTTGGCCTCAAGCCAGCGCAGCCGCGCCAGCTCCCCGTTCGTCTCCTGCGCCTTGGCAGCTGCGGCCTTGGCCGCCTCCTTGGCTTCGGCGCACTGCTCGCGGGCGACTCGGAGATCCTCCTCCAGCTGAGGGACCAGGGCAGCGACGGCTGCAAGCGCAAGCCATCAGCCGGATGAACCAAAAAGCAAAAAAAAAAACAACAAGTCAAAAGAAGAAACCAGACCTTTGGCGGCCTCTAGCTCGCGGGCCATGCTAGCTCGCTCGTTCTTGGCCTTATGTTAGCTGACCACGAGTCGGTTGTACAAGGCTGTCCGCCTGTCCGACACCGCCTGAGGAAAAGACAAAGATAAGTGTTTAAACGAAACCCGGACCGGCTCGAAGCAGCCGGCCCATGCCTCGGAGGGCTACCAGGATAATACCAAAGTTAAAAGCGCAGTTGTGTACTAACCTTCTCGGCCGCCTCCAGCCGCGCCAGGCGGACTTCAGTCTCGGCGGCTTGCTTCTTGGCGAAAGCGCGGAGGCCGGAGAAGAACATCTCCACATGCGCCACACCAGGCCGGCCCTCTCTGCTAGTCACCTCGCAGGCGTCCGCCCGGTGCCAGTCCTTCTCCATGGTGCCGGCTGAGCCAAGGCTAGACTCGGGGGCGGACACCACGTTCAGCAGCATAGCGGCCTTGGTGACATGAAGACCCTGGGGCGCCTGCGCCGGGCCCCTCACCGTTACCAGTGCCCTGGCGTCGGCGTCAGCCATGCGCGCCGGCTCCTGTTCCGTCGGCTCATCTCGCGCCGGCTCCTGCTCCGCCGGCTCTTCCCTCGCCGGCTACGAAGATGGAGGCAGCGTGGTTGAAAGTGTTGGCCCAGTGGGGACGGCAGAGTCGGGCATAGGCGGCGCTTCATCCGAGCCCGTGTCCAGGACCACAACCTCGGGCGCAGCCCCGCCGGCTCCGGCTGCGGGAGGCACGGCCCCGCTAGCTCCGGCTGTGCCATGCGCACCCCTGCTGGCCCCAGCCGCAGGATCCAGGAGCCGGACCCGGCGCGGGAACATCTCATCCAGCGTGGGCTGGCCGGCACGACGAGCCGGCTCGCCCCGAGGGCCGGAGGTGGATGCACCTGGCGAAGGTGCAGCTGAAGAAAGGCCCGCCCCCGTAGCAGGCGGCGGGACGATCGGCGGTGTGCGCGAGCATGTTGGAGGCTGCGGAGTCGGCTCCCTCCTCCGCCGTGGCAGTGACGACTCCGCTCCAAGGGCCGGTCCGGAGCCGGCACCCTGGGAAAATTTGATGGCGGCCCTGAAGCAGATAAACAGAAAGAAGATGAACAATAGAGGAAAGAAAAGGAATCAAACAAGATTGCAAGGGAGAAAGCTTACCCGGCTGCCTCCGGGACCGGCTTCGGACCCGCCCGGCGCTGTTTCTTCGCCTTCGCTTCGAGCCGGGCGGTGCTTCGTTCGGTCGGCCGCTTCCGCCCCTGAGGCGCGGCTGTAGAAGATGATGAGGTGGCAGGCGGCCTCGCCGACAGCGGCACCGCGGGAATGGGCACCGAAGAGGCCGACACGTTCGGCTCCGGCTCCTCCTCGTGCGGCTGCGGAGATGGCGGCACGTCGTCGTGCCCCTGCTCGGCCGCCTCCAGGTTCTCGTCGTCGCCGGCTTGATCATCCGGGTCGACGTGGTCCGATGCCCACTCCTTGCGTGCCAGGTCGCCATCCTCGGCCCGCTGCCGGGCAAAATTCTACAACAACAACAATAAGTCAAAGCCAGCCTCACAGCCCCAAGCCGGAACTCGGCCAGCAGAAAGAAACTCACCTGGGGCGGCAGCTCACGCCGGTTGTAGGGCTCCAGCCCCCAGTTCCAGTTCTCCGGCAGCTTCGCCTGGGAGATATGGTTGACTCGCTTGGCGACCTGGGCCTTGGTAAGCTCCACCTTGGATGTCCGGGTCGGATCAAGCCGGCCGGACATGTGGCAGATCTTGTGGGAGCGTGCCTGAAGAGGCAGCACCCGGCGGGCGGCGTAGCAGCAGAGGAGGTCGGCTGCGCACAGCCGTTCGACGGTGACGCAGTCCTGAAGATAGCTCCAGAGGGCGTTCACCTCCGCCTCCGGATCCGCCGGCTTGCAGTTGGTGCCCCAGTTCCTGCGGGCAACCGGAGGCGCCGGATCGTACTCTGGCAGGTTCACCCAGTCGAATTCCGGGTTCGCGTTCTTCACGTAGAAAAATGACTGCTGCCACTTCTTCACGGAGTCGACCGTGGGGATCTTCGGGAAGGGCGTGCCAATGCGGGAGTAGATGGAGGCGGCCCCGCAGGCCCGCAGGTTGCCGTCTGCCGTTTGGGCCTTGAGGTAGAATAGCCGGCACCAGAACTCAACCTCCGGCCAAAAGCCGGCATAGCCCTCCATGAAGGCCACGTAGCAGCTCAGCTGCACGAAGGCATTGGCCGGCAAGTGATGCGGCTGGAGGCCGAAAAACTCCAAGAACCGCCAGAAGAAAGGTGAAGCCGGCAGCCCGAGCCCGCAGTCGAAATGCGCACCGAAGACGACGCGCTCGCCGGGCTCTGGGTCCGGCTCGATCTCCGTCCCCGGAGCCCGCGTCACCACCTGCGACGGGCTCCGGCAGAGGCGGACGAGGCAGTCGATGTCGTCCTCCGTCATGTAGGAGCCCTCCTACGAGCCGCTGGGAGGCGCCATCGCTGCCGTGGAAGAAGAAGAGGAGGAGCTCCAAGAGATCGAGAGCGTGAAGGGTGAAGAAGAACCGCTCCTCACCGGAGGAGAGCGCGGTGGCAACGAGCGTACCGTGGATGCGCGGGGACCCGTGACGCCGGATTGACGGTGCAGCGGATGCGGATCGGCGGAGGATCGTGGCCGCAGCTGCTCGCCGGAGTTCGCCAGGAGGTCGCCGATGAAATCGTACGGGCGCAGGAACTTGGCTCGAGCGAGGAAGAAGATGGAACGGGCGCAAGGAAGAAGTGGGCAGAACGGCCGCCTCGGTACCGCCCCGCCAGTATTTATAGCCTCCTGCCACGCGCGATTGGCGGCCAAGTGGCAATCGTGGGCCACGACCCAGGATTCATTGCGCCATAACTTCCCCCACTACCGCTGCGGTTACTGAAAACGGACACACCACGTCACCCACCATCGCAAAAGATCCGGAGGGGACAGTGATTTGACCAGACGTAGTGGCAGCAGGAGCTAGCCGTCAGACCGGTCAAGTCGGGCGCAGGGCCCGAGGTGGCAGAAACCCCATCGCACCCAAGTCGGAGCCGGACAATTTCTCCAATCCGGCCCCGAATTCTCCCAGCAAGGTGGAGACACCTCCAGCACTTGTAAAAAACAAAATTGCAGAAGCGAAGTGGCGTCCGGCTGGAAGCGGCCGGATGAAGCAAGCCGAATGAGGGCGCAGCCGGCTGAACGAAAATTCTCAGTCGGCCCCTCCGAGTGCCATCAAACAGATCCAGAAGACAATCTAAACATCCAGGGAAAACCTTCCTAGGTCGCTCTCAACGCAGGACCTTGCCAGCTTCGGGGGCTAATGTCGAGGGGAAGACCCCGGGTAGGGCAATAGACGAGGAGCAGCTGGCTCAAGGCCGGCTGGCCCGCGGCAAAGGCCGGCTGGCCCGCGGCAAAGGCCGGCTGAGGAGTGGCCGACTGGAGCCGTGGCCGGCTGCCTTGGGAGCCGGCTGGCTCTAAGTCTTAGTCGGCCTGGCAACAGCCGTCTGCGCTCTGACTGGGCCAGCTTCTACAAGCCATATCCGACTGGGTTCTTACACTCCTGACCGACTCGAGTTTGGCGGGTCTCGCAGGAGAAGGAGCTGGGTAGGTGGTCCGGGTTCAAAGGTCCACGCTGACCTCACCTTCCGTAAAGTAAGGGGCACTGTGGAGCAACAGTGCCCCTCGCTCGACATGCCATCATGGCTCGTGCCGATCCGTACGGCTACAGGGCATGATGGTGACAGAGACACCTCCTCTCCATACCGTTGAGTCCGGCATGCGGATGGGACAGGCCATAAGGCCTCAACGGCTCCTGACGTCAACGCCTCGGGAAGGAGCGGGAGCCGAAGCCGGCCAAGCCGGCCACTAGGTTCTAGGGACTTCTATGTAAAGTGCCAGCGCCTATATAAGCTGCACTACCCCCTCTCTTACAGGGGATCGATCATTCCATACTCTTTCTAGTCTTAGCGCTGCCCTGTGAGAGAGATCATCTTCTTCCTTAGCCTCCCAGGAGCAGCTGGATACAGCTCTAGGAGCACCATTGTACTGTGATACATCATATACAGTCATAGCAGGAGTAGAGATGTTACCTCCACAGGAGGGCCTCGAACCTGGGTACGTCGCCGTGTCGCTCGTGCCCATACCCGCATCCGGATACCGCCGCAAGATCATCTAGGAACCACTAACTTTAGCCATCCTATGGCATATGCCGTGACGATACCACGACAGGGTGCGGGGGCGGCAGCCCCCCGTGGTACGGTACGGATCGTTGGCACCGCCTATATATACATCTTGTAAGCCGCCGGCTAGGGTTTATCAGATTATAAGATAACCCACGACGTTTGTAAACACTCCCCGATATAGTGAAGTTTTGCTGGCTGGCGCCCGTGGTTTTTTCCCCTTCTGTGTTGGAAGGGGTTTCCACGTTAAATCTTGTGTCCCCTGTGTGTGTTCTTGTTTCGTTCTTCGTTATTTGCTTGTCGCTTTTATAACAAGTGGTATCAGAGCCCGTGTTTCAATCTAGGGTTTTGCGACATGTCTTCCTTGAAGTTCGATCTACCGCAGCTGGATTACACCACGAGATTTTCTCTATGGCAAGTGAAGATGAGGGCGATCCTTACCCAATCTTCTGATCTGGATGAAGCTCTTGATGGATTTGGCAAGAAAGATGCCAAGACCTGGACCGATGATGAAAAGAGGAAAGACCGTAAGGCTTTTTTTATTAATTTAGCTTCATCTATCCAACAATATCTTGCAGGAAGTGCTGGCTGAGAAATCCGCAGCGGCGCTGTGGTTGAAACTGGAATCGATCTGCATGTCTAAAGATCTAACCAATAAGATGCACGTGAAGATGAAGTTGTTCTCGCACAAGCTGCAAGAAGGTGCGTCAATGATGAACCACCTATCGTTCTTTAAAGAGATCGTTTCTGATTTGCTGTCCATGGAGGTAAAGTATCATGATGGGGATCTCGGTCTTATACTGTTAGTCTCGTTGCCTAATTTTTTTGCGAATTTTCGAGACACCTTATTATACAGTCGTGATGACCTAACCCTTGCCGAAGTTTATGAGGCCCTCCAGCAGAGGGAAAAGATGAAATCTATGGTGCAGGCAGAGGGTTCGTCATCTAAGGCAGAAGCACTGCAGGTCCGAGGCAGGACCGAGAACAGAAACAACAACTACAACAGAGATAAGAGTAAGACCGATAGAGGTCGCTCAAGGTCCAAGGGACGAGATGGTAAGTTCTGCAAGTACTGTAAGAAAACTAGCCATAATATTGATGATTGCTGGAAGTTGCAGAACAAAGAGAAAAGAAATGGTACTTACCAACCGAAAAACAAATCTGAAGGTGATGGTAAGGCGGCTATTGTTTCCAGTGATAATTTTGATGGCGATTGCCTAGTTGTGTTTGCTGGTTGTGTTTCTGGTAATGATGAGTGGATCCTTGATTCTGCATGCACTACAAGAAAAGTTGCCATGGCCGACGAAGTTGAAGTCGCGCCGTGGTTGTTGGTGTACCATGGCCGACGATTTTTGGTCTCTCCGTTGTGCATGTCAAAACGTTTTTTTGAGGCCACCTAGCCCGACGAAAACGGCCAAAACGTCGCGTATGGTGGCCCGGGACGTGGTGCATCTCGAAATCTCGGGTTCGCCGGCCGAGTCAATGCAAATCCGCACCGCCCAGGGATGTAGGGCCCAGATGGCAGCCTCTCTGGCATGGTTTTTTTTCTCGATCGCGCCATCTCGTTCAACGCTCTCCGATCGAGCCGTTTACGATGCAGGATCATGGGTCCCGCATGTCATCCTCTGTGAACCAAAATTCTTTCTATTCTTGGATTTTTTTGACCCCCTGATTTCTGGCTACTTCCTTTTTCTTTTGATCCCTTGCCGCCTTGGAACGTTGAGACCGCTGCTGCTAATTGGGACCCACATGTCATCCTCTATGAGCAATCAACTTTCTTTTCTTGGAGTTTTTTTGGCACCACATATTTGGTCACTTGCCTTTTTCTTTCGATCCCCTGCCGCCTCTCAAACGGTGATACCGCTGCTGCTAAATGGGACCCGCATGTCATCCTCTATGTACTATAAAACTTTCTTTTCTATAATTTTTTTGGCTCCTGATATTTGGTCACTTGCCTTTTTCTTTCGATCCCGTGCCGCCTCTCAAACGGTGATACCGCTGCTGCTAAATGGGACCCGCATGTCATCCTCTATGTACTATAAAACTTTCTTTTCTTGAATTATTTTTAGCTCCTGATATTTGGCCACTTGTCTTTTTCTTTCGATCCCGTGCAGCCTCTCAAACGGTGATACCGCTGCTGCTAAATGGGACCCGCATGTTATCCTCTATGTACAATCAAGTTTCTTTTCTTGAATTATTTTTGGATCCTGATATTTGGTCACTTGCCTTTTTCTTTCGATCTCATGCCACGTTTGAAACGCTGCTGGCTCATGGGACCCGCATGTCATCCTCTATGTGCTATAAAAGTTTATTTTCTTGGAATTTTTTTCACCCTCTGATTTTTGGCTATTTCCTTTTTCTTTTGATCCCCTGCCGCCTTGGAAACGTTGAGTAAGATGCTGACTCATGGGACCCGCATGTCATCCTCTATGTACAATCAAGTTTCTGTCAACACCCGGATTTTTAAGTCCAGATGCCTATTATGCCATTCATCGCAATCCCAGGAATATTGGTTTTGCGAGACATAATAGATTGATATCACAACACATCATTCATTACATACCATAATCGTCTTACAAATAAAGGATCACATGATCCATTCTCATTACAACAATAGAAGTTCTATTTATTCATTACATAACACATAGCGGAAGCGAAAGTAGCATAGTAGTAGTCCATCTATTCCACAGGCAACTGTTGACGTCAGGAGGGATCCTAGTTGTCGTAGACGTCCTGCTGTCCTTCTTCCGGGTTCTGGTACTCGTCTTCATAGTCTGGCCATTTGAATAGCCAGGGACACAGCCATGAGTACTTTAAAGTACTCGCAAACTAATACTAAGGTAAATACTATCAACTATAGTAAGGGGGTTCTAAGCTCTAGTTTCATTTGCATAAAGCCAGTTTTATTTCATAAGCACTTTAAAAATCAAAACCTCTTCATTTGACTAACTAACTCAAGTGGGAACATTAGTGTCATTCCCACAACTCAGTTGTGATTCAAAGTCAAAGTCACCTTTCAATTCAAATCACAAGTCACCATTCATATTTTTAGAAAAGTTCTGATGACGGAACAGTATGGCCTTTCCAACTGTCCATAATCATGACGCGGCTATTCGAATAGGGGTAACTCTCCAGAGGTTGGACACTCGTGCCACAACAAAGGCAATAGTTCGTCAGCGGTAACTGGCCCGGATTGATCGTCCGCAGTACGAGAACTACCAATCCTAACCTTTCATTTACATACTCTAGTATAGGCACCTCTCCCCATGAGCTTGGCCTCCCAGTGAAGACACGCGGTCAGCCTGGGAACTGCACAGGGCTTGGGCCGGACATTCACCTCATTTCACGTCATTTCACATCACTTCACCAGTACGGAGGCAGCCTCGGCATAACCCCTATGACGCTTGTTTAGAGGGAACCCATACTAAAATACATAATTTTCCAGCTAAGCCTTACCCAGATTCAGGTATTGTGGGGGTACTTGTAAAATTGGAATGGTATCGCATCCGAACCCAACCATCAGTTTTTGTAAAATTCACCAAGTCATTCACCAGTCATATTCACCTTCAAAATCTCTCAATAGAATGACTCATCATTCCAAGGTTTTCAAAGTCATTTCAATTCACAAGTTCCCAACTAGAGTAGTCACTTTTAATATTGAGCACTAGCCACGAGTTATGAGGGGTGCTAAGTATCTTGGAGCTTGCTAGGCTAAGTGTGATTCTCTTGTACTACTCTATAATTCAACCAAGTAAATCATAAATCCAAAAGTAACTTTGATAATTAAAATCAAGTAAAGCTTGTAAAGTAAAAACTTGGGATAGGTCCATAAGGTAAAATGTAATGGTGCCTTGCTCTTGTAGAGCTTTGCACTTTGCAAGAATATAACTTGCAACCAAAATAGTTTGCATTAGTCTAGCTTGCATTGGTAATAGCTTGCCATAATATAGCTTGCCTTGGTTGGTGATGTGATCAAAGTTCTCTTGCTCTTCCTCTTGGTAGAAGACCTCTTCCTCTTGATAGTCTCCGGTACTAGCGTCTATAAACGAATACGAGGATACAATCACCAAACAACACTTAAGTAGTCTTAATTAGCCTTAATGGCTCACACAATGGATCTTAGCATCATTACTTAACATTTATCAACAAATTATTCTAGGGTTTCTTTATTTAATATTAGGAGAAATAATTTCCTCTCATTGAAAATTTAAATTAAGGTTTCTCTTTGGTTTGGAGAAACAATTTCCTCTCATTGAATTCTTCTTAAGATTTAATCTCTCTTATGAATAATATATGACCTAGGTTGACCAAAGTCAACCTCTTCATACTTATCATTTGAGAAAATGATTTAAATGAGGTTCCATACCTCATGCATTTTAATACTAACATGGTAGTGATTTAATGCCACCAAATAACTCAATATGAGTTTATATAGACCATGGTCACTACCTCATGTTGAATTACTTGAGAACAAGATTTAAATGAGAGGAATACCTCTCATATGATTTAACACATAGTTGTAACTAATTTAATAAAAACTACTATTGAGGTGATTTAATATTCTCAAATAACCAGGGATGATCCCATGTTGACCAAAGTCAACACTTCACACTTAGTATTTGAGAAAAGGTGATTTACATGAGATTCATCATCTCATGTGATTTAAATAACCATGGCAAATGTAAATACTATTTAGATTTAAAAATCTACAAGTGGGCAAGTATGAGCCTAAGCATTTAAAGGTCAACACATTACTTCATATCCCCTGTGAGAATGATTTAAATGAGGTGCTACACCTCATAGATTTAAATTCTAAAATTTGGATATAGTTTAAATGGGCTAGTATTGACTACATAGCCACTATTCTGCTTCTAGCCCATGATCATATACAGAACATATATCATATTTTTACATAATAAATTAGAGTTTGTTAAATGTGAATTATTGCAATTGGATTCACTTCAAAATTCACAATGGTTGATTTTTAAGATTTATTTGAATATAGAAAAGTATCTGTTTTGTTATTTTTGCTATTCAAAAACTACACAACATATGGGGTTGAATCCAGTGAGGTTAGCTAGATAATTTCATAAGCTTTCCAGAACATTTTGATTTGCTAACATTGAGTTTGTAGAATTTGAACTATTCAATTTATAGGACAGACCAGTATTGATTTAACTGCTGAAACGAATTAATTCGAATAAGGCGAAATGGGCTTAGGCGGGAAAAATAATGGGCCGCAACGGTTTGAAATAGAGAAACTAGCCCAACTAACGACGTGGGCCTGCTGACAAATGGTCCCACGCGTCAGTGACTAATTCCCTTACCGAAACGGTACGCAGAGTCGGCCGTTGGATCAGGCGGTGATCGCACGGCTGAGAGTCGTCGTTGTCGACGGGGGAGGGGAGCTCGCTACGCCGGCGAGGTAGGGGGTCGGCGGCGCGACGGAGGTTCCCGCGGGGCTCTGCTGGGTGCTGGTCGACGTTGGCGTGGACGAGGAAGCGACTGGTACCGTCGGCGAGGCTCGGGGCGGCGTGAATCGGCGACGGCGATCTGCGGGCTCCGGCGACTCTGAGCGTCAAATTGCGGCGGCTCCGGCGTTAATTGGATGAGCTAGAGGTGTGGGAAGACTCAGTGGTGAGCGGGGAGCAAGGTGGTGTGAGAGATGGGGTCGAGGGAGTGCTCCTTTTATAGGAGGGCGAGGGTTCCGTGGGTGCTGCGAAGGGGCGGCCATGGCGCGGCCGTTCTGGAGCGGTGAAGGGGTAAGGTAGGGGTCGCGTAGCGTTGCAGGCATCCTGGTGGTGCTAGTGAGCTCGACGGCACGGCTAAAGGGGGTCTGAGGCGGGCTGGCGACGTTGGAGTACTTGCAGTACCGGCGCGGCAGGTTGTTGATGATGGCGAGGGCGACGGTGCACGAGCGAGCCAGCGAGCATGTCTACTGCGTAGAGGAGGGGTTGGCAAAGCGCTAGGTAGAGGTAGACATGCAGGGGGGAGGACGAGGGCGACGAGTCGCGTGGCGCTCTGGCGCGGCCAGTGACATGCCAGGGCGCGCTCACCGCGTGCCTGGCAAGTCCTGGGCTTGTCTGGGCGTGCTTGTTCCGTCCAATGCCGGGCTTGATTCGATCCAGGGAGGGTACAGGCGTGCTCAGGGAGGTGCAGGGAAGCTTGCTGACATGGTGAAAGAGAGAGTTGAGAGCCAGAGAGATGAGTGGCATGGTGGTGTCCTTTGGCTCGGCATGATGAAGTTCTTGATCATTGCATCAATTTTTGCAGGGCTGCAGTGCATAGGATGATGCAGAGAGGGTACCAGTAGCACAATGATCAGAGATAGAAAGTGATTTAGGCAAAAGTCCAGAGGTTAATAGCATGTATTGAAATTCTGGAACAATGCCTGCCATGTGTTTGTGAAAATGGCCGCATGAAGAAAAAGTTGGAATTTTGGAAATCTTGTTGGTGGAGCTCAAACATATAATTAAAGTGAAAGATTTGGTGGTGGTGGTGCTCATTTTGGTGAAGGTTTGCAAGAATTCCAAAATGGGGGTCATCTTCACTTTGTTTCAAAGTCCTCTCTTGTCAATCCTATTCTGGTCAACCTGGTCAACTTCAGCAGAGATGGTCAACATGAAAGTTGGTGACCTTGACATGGTCTTGGATGACATGGCAATAGTTGACCAAGTTTAGTTTAGGAATCGGAAGATAAATGGGTGCAAAGTGATGAAGAAAATAAAAATGGGACATATGACCATTATCATATGTATGATGGTTTTGAGATTTCCTTTGATTTGATTCTTGTTTCTTTGATGCAATTGTGTTTGTTTATCATATATAAACATTCTACAAGCAAGATATCAAGCAATGGTGGCCTTGGTTGAAGATTTGCAAATTTGGCTAAGTGTATGTGAGTGAATTTTGGGGATTTTCTCCCTATTTGATTTCTCCCCATTTGAGTTGACTTTTGTTGACTCTAATGTGGTTCTTATTAGTTTAGAAACATTTTCCAACCATTGAAACCAATTCAAATGGTCTTGTTCAAAGATTTGCAAAAATGGCCATAACACATAAGAGGTGATGTGTCATATTTCATTAAACTTGTAAATTGTTCCCCTTGCTTTACTTGGGAATGGGTTAGGGTCAATTTAGTATTATATTAGGTTGAGGGATGATTTCCCATCATTTGGTCAAGATTTAAAGTCATAGGTCAAAGTTTGGTGAAATGGCTATGTGCCACATATGCCTCTATGCATATGTTGCATTTGGGTTTTACTTTGACTTGGCTTGACTCAAATGGTGTTGTTGAGTGTTGAAATGGTATAGAGGAGTGATCCAACCATTCACAACATGTATTAGGGTCAAGATTCTTAAATTCACATATTTGCTATTTTACTCTCATATGCCTCTATGGCATTTTTAGTTTCTTTTTATTTTCTTTGGAAACAACTTGGATTTGGTTTGATAAGCCTTAGGTAAGGTGTATGAAGGTTTTCCAAACCTCTAAGCAAAGTAGAAAAGCTTAGGGTAAAGTTTTATAAATATAGCCATAGGCACATATGCCTTTTTCTTATTTATTTTCCTTTTATTTTATTTTAACTAGGATGGTGAAAAGAGGGGTGAGGTTTAGGGTTTAAGATCACTTCAAATACTAATAACAAGCAATCATAGCAATAGCACAAGAATTAAGCAAGAGCACTATGTATCCTACTTAATTAATAAAAGTTTTTGTTGGTTCCAAAATTTGGAACTAGTGAAATTCATTTGTTTTATTTTGAAATTCTTGGGATGTTACAAACCCTTCCCCCTTAAACAAATCTCGTCCCGAGATTTTAAGAAAAGTTAGGTTCCTAAAAGAGATTGTGCATTTTATTAACAAGTAGACATACTTGGCATGGTCTGGGGTGCTTCCTGAGCTTCAGTGGCAGTCATGTGGTAGAAACGGCCATTGTTGTTGTTCTGATTCCTTCTTCCGGCAAAGCGGCGCTGTTGCTGAGCAGGTGTTGCGGTATTGGCGGCAATCCTGGCAAGCTTCTTGGGGCACTCATTGGAGAAGTGACCCACAACTCCACATTCGTAGCAGTTGACAGTGGACTTGTCCTTGGGAATGATGGGGGTAGCATTGCTTCCAGTCCTTGGGGCAGTATTTGGGTTGTTGTTGTTTCCATTGTTGTTGATGTTGTTGGGGTGGTTGTTGTTGTTGTTATTGTTGCCTCCGGGCTTCGGGGGTCCTCCGTTGTTGTTGTGGTAGTTGGGGCGATAATTCTGGGCAGGGGGCTTGTTGTATCTTGGGGTGAATCCTCCAGAGGAGTTATTGCGGTATTTCTGGGTATGGTGGGGTCCATTCTGGTTCATCATTCTGCGCTTGCGGTTCTCATTGGCCTGATGCAGCTTTCCTTCCATCTGTATGGCTGAGTCTACAAGGGCTTCCAAGTCAGCGAACGGAATGTTCACCAACACAGTTTGCATCTCGTCGTGCAGTCCGTTCAGAAATCTTTCCTTTCTCTTCTCATTGGTGTCGGTCTCATCCGGGGCGTACCTTGACAGCGTTAGAAACCTGTCGCGGTATTCCACCACGGACATCCTTCCTTGCTTGAGTTCACGGAACTCGTCTCTCAT
Source organism: Lolium perenne (assembly GCF_019359855.2). NCBI lineage: Eukaryota > Viridiplantae > Streptophyta > Magnoliopsida > Poales > Poaceae > Lolium > Lolium perenne. The sequence continues at coordinate 68,619,532 of NC_067245.2, forward strand.
CTTCTTGATCAATCCTTGGGGCACATGGTATTTGCTGAACTTCAGCTTGAAGTCTTCCCATGTCATCATCTGTCCCGCATTCATTGCACGGGCACTTGTCCACCAGGCTCTGGCAGGTCCTGACATGTAGTGGGTGGCGAACAGTACTTTCTCTGCGACTTCTACTCCCGCAACTTCTAGGTTGTTCTCCATTGTCTGGAGCCAGTCATCAGCATCTAGGGGTTCTTCTGTCTTGCTAAACATTGGGGGATTAGTGTTTTGGAAATTCTTCAACTTCGATCCAGGATGATCGTGGTTTCCATGGCCTTGATTGTTCTGAGCTATCTGTTGCAGTGCAGCAATGTTGGCTTGGCGTTCAGCTCTCTCGACTTCTCGGTCTGCAAGCAGGGTTTGCAGCAGTTGCATCATCGCGTCGTTGGTGCGATTGGGAGGGGCCCTCTGAACATCAGAGTGGATGATAAGATAAGAGGGAAATTTCTATGGTTTGTTTTGTTAAGTTTAAAAAGTTCATAATATTGAAAACTTGAGTAGTGTTGCGGGGGTAAAAACCAACAACACTTTTTCATTCATACCAAGCATCATACATTACAAAGCTAACACACCGTTGGTTTGAAGAACCATTCATCGCTCTAAGATACAAGGGGATCCTGATACAACTCACACATACGAAAGTGCTTTAAATGAAACTACTCTTCAGGGGGGATTCTTCATCTTCACGGGTAATGTGCTTGGCGAAATGCGAGGGCATTGTCCAACTCCTTGCGGGTCTTGTACAACATGAAGTCGAGGTGTGCTACATAGTGGTTCATCTCCGTGTGCGGGGGCATGGTCATTGGTCTTCCGGTGGGGTCATGTCTTGGGTAGTAGATGAAGCGAGTGTTCTTAATCTTGTTCTCATTTTGTCCACACAGACGAGAAATTGCTTCTTGCATAGCTCTGACTAGTCCTTCCTTCCAAGTGTTTCCCGTTACAGAAAACCATATGGTTTCCCATATTGGGGTTCCAGGCTTCCTTCGTAGATCGGCAGAAACTTCCCACCGAGGTGGTCCTCCGGAGTGATTGTTGAGGGGTGTTCCGAAGAACTCGGGGTATGGGCGTCCTAGATAGTCCACTAGTTGCTTCAAGTCTTTCTCGAACATCAGGTTTCCTCCGTGACCAAGCTGATAGAACTCCCATTTGTACTCCATCTGTGAAGAATTATGATGAGTAAGTTAGAGAAGTGTGTCAAAATTTTAGGTAATAGTATAAGAAGAATAGAGCATAACTTTCTTATTCTGAAAAAGATCTCAATGATAAGAGGGAGAATAAGTTTTTCATAAATAGTCACTTCATTTGTTTTGAAACTAAATTTTTCAGACGTCCATTCTAACTAGGGTCTCCTAAGGTCAACAATGGCTCTGATACCAACTTGTCAACACCCGGATTTTTAAGTCCAGATGCCTATTATGCCATTCATCGCAATCCCAGGAATATTGTTTTTGCGAGACATAATAGATTGATATCACAACACATCATTCATTACATACCATAATCGTCTTACAAATAAAGGATCACATGATCCATTCTCATTACAACAATAGAAGTTCTATTTATTCATTACATAACACATAGCGGAAGCGAAAGTAGCGTAGTAGTAGTCCATCTATTCCACAGGCAACTGTTGACGTCAGGAGGGATCCTAGTTGTCATAGACGTCCTGCTGTCCTTCTTTCGGGTTCTGGTACTCGTCTTCATAGTCTGGCCATTTGAATAGCCAGGGACACAGCCATGAGTACTTTAAAGTACTCGCAAACTAATACTAAGGTAAATACTATCAACTATAGTAAGGGGGTTCTAAGCTCTAGTTTCATTTGCATAAAGCCAGTTTTATTTCATAAGCACTTTAAAAATCAAAACCTCTTCATTTGACTAACTAACTCAAGTGGGAACATTAGTGTCATTCCCACAACTCAGTTGTGATTCAAAGTCAAAGTCACCTTTCAATTCAAATCACAAGTCACCATTCATATTTTTAGAAAAGTTCTGATGACGGAACAGTATGGCCTTTCCAACTGTCCATAACCGCGGACGCGGCTATTCGAATAGGTTTAACTCTGCAGAGGTTGTACACTTGTGCCACAACAATTGCAATAGTTCATCAGGGGTAACTGGCCCTGATTTATCGTACGCAGTACGCGAACTACCAATCCTAACCTTTCATTTACATACTCTAGTATAGGCACCTCTCCCCATGAGCTTGGCCTCCCAGTGAAGACACGCGGTCAGCCTGGGAACTGCACAGGGCTTGGGCCGGACATTCACCTCATTTCACGTCATTTCACATCACTTCACCAGTACGGAGGCAGCCTCGGCATAACCCCTATGACGCTTGTTTAGAGGGAACCCATACTAAAATACATAATTTTCCAGCTAAGCCTTACCCAGATTCAGGTATTGTGGGGGTACTTGTAAAATTGGAATGGTATCGCATCCGAACCCAACCATCAGTTTTTGTAAAATTCACCAAGTCATTCACCAGTCATATTCACCTTCAAAATCTCTCAATAGAATGACTCATCATTCCAAGGTTTTCAAAGTCATTTCAATTCACAAGTTCCCAACTAGAGTAGTCACTTTTAATATTGAGCACTAGCCACTAGTTATGAGGGGTGCTAAGTATCTTGGAGCTTGCTAGGCTAAGTGTGATTCTCTTGTACTACTCTATAATTCAACCAAGTAAATCATAAATCCAAAAGTAACTTTGATAATTAAAATCAAGTAAAGCTTGTAAAGTAAAAACTTAGGATAGGTCCATAAGGTAAAATGTAATGGTGCCTTGCTCTTGTAGAGCTTTGCACTTTGCAAGAATATAACTTGCAACCAAAATAGTTTACATTAGTCTAGCTTGCATTGGTAATAGCTTGCCATAATATAGCTTGCCTTGGTTGGTGATGTGATCAAAGTTCTCTTGCTCTTCCTCTTGGTAGAAGACCTCTTCCTCTTGATAGTCTCCGGTACTAGCGTCTATAAACGAATACGAGGATACAATCACCAAACAACACTTAAGTAGTCTTAATTAGCCTTAATGGCTCACACAATGGATCTTAGCATCATTACTTAACATTTATCAACAAATTATTCCAGGGTTTCTTTATTTAATATTAGGAGAAATAATTTCCTCTCATTGAAAATTTAAATTAAGGTTTCTCTTTGGTTTGGAGAAACAATTTCCTCTCATTGAATTCTTCTTAAGATTTAATCTCTCTTATGAATAATATATGACCTAGGTTGACCAAAGTCAACCTCTTCATACTTATCATTTGAGAAAATGATTTAAATGAGGTTCCATACCTCATGCATTTTAATACTAACATGGTAGTGATTTAATGCCACCAAATAACTCAATATGAGTTTATATAGACCATGGTCACTACCTCATGTTGAATTACTTGAGAACAAGATTTAAATGAGAGGAATACCTCTCATGTGATTTAACACATAGTTGTAACTAATTTAATAAAAACTACTATTGAGGTGATTTAATATTCTCAAATAACCAGGGATGATCCCATGTTGACCAAAGTCAACACTTCACACTTAGTATTTGAGAAAAGGTGATTTACATGAGATTCATCATCTCATGTGATTTAAATAACCATGGCAAATGTAAATACTATTTAGATTTAAAAATCTACAAGTGGGCAAGTATGAGCCTAAGCATTTAAAGGTCAACACATTACTTCATATCCCCTGTGAGAATGATTTAAATGAGGTGCTACACCTCATAGATTTAAATTCTAAAATTTGGATATAGTTTAAATGGGCTAGTATTGACTACATAGCCACTATTCTGCTTCTAGCCCATGATCATATACAGAACATATATCATATTTTTACATAATAAATTAGAGTTTGTTAAATGTGAATTATTGCAATTGGATTCACTTCAAAATTCACAATGGTTGATTTTTATGATTTATTTGAATACAGAAAAGTATCTGTTTTGTTATTTTTGCTATTCAAAAACTACACAACATATGGGGTTGAATCCAGTGAGGTTAGCTAGATAATTTCATAAGCTTTCCAGAACATTTTGATTTGGTAAAATTGAGTTTGTAGAATTTGAACTATTCAATTTATAGGACAGACCAGTATTGATTTAACTGCTGAAACGAATTAATTCGAATAAGGCGAAATGGGCTTAGGCGGGAAAAATAATGGGCCGCAACGGTTTGAAATAGAGAAACTGGCCCAACTAACGACGCGGGCCTGCTGACAAATGGTCCCACGCGTCAGTGACTAATTCCCTTACCGAAACGGTACGCAGAGTCGGCCGTTGGATCAGGCGGTGATCGCACGGCTGAGAGTCGTCGTTGTCGACGGGGGAGGGGAGCTCGCTGCGCCGGCGAGGTAGGGGGTCGGCGGCGCGACGGAGGTTCCCGCGGGGCTCTGCTGGGTGCTGGTCGACGTTGGCGTGGACGAGGAAGCGACTGGTACCGTCGGTGAGGCTCGGGGCGGCGTGAATCGGCGACGGCGATCTGCGGGCTCCGGCGACTCTGAGCGTCAAATTGCGGCGGCTCCGGTGTTAATTGGATGAGCTAGACGTGTGGGAAGACTTAGTGGTGAGCGGGGAGCAAGGTGGTGTGAGAGATGGGGTCGAGGGAGTGCTCCTTTTATAGGAGGGCGAGGGTTCCGTGGGTGCTACGAAGGGGCGGCCATGGCGCGGCCATTCTGGAGCGGTGAAGGGGTAAGGTAGGGGTCGCGTAGCGTTGCAGGCATCCTGGTGGTGCTAGTGAGCTCGACGGCACGGCTAAAGGGGGTCTGAGGCGGGCTGGCGACGTTGGAGTACTTGCAGTACCGGCGCGGCAGGTTGTTGATGATGGCGAGGGCGACGGTGCACGAGCGAGCCAGCGAGCATGTCTACTGCGTAGAGGAGGGGTTGGCGAAGCGCTAGGTAGAGGTAGACATGCAGGGGGGAGGACGAGGGCGACGAGTCGCGTGGCGCTCTGGCGCGGCCAGTGACATGCCAGGGCGCGCTCACCGCGTGCCTGGCAAGTCCTGGGCTTGTCTGGGCGTGCTTGTTCCGTCCAATGCCGGGCTTGATTCGATCCAGGGAGGGTACATGCGTGCTCAGGGAGGTGCAGGGAAGCTTGCTGACATGGTGAAAGAAAGAGGGGAGAGCCAGAGAGATGAGTGGCATGGTGGTGTCCTTTGGCTCGGCATGATGAAGTTCTTGATCATTGCATCAATTTTTGCAGGGCTGCAGTGCATAGGATGATGCAGAGAGGGTACCAGTAGCACAATGATCAGAGATAGAAAGTGATTTAGGCAAAAGTCCAGAGGTTAATAGCATGTATTGAAATTCTGGAACAATGCCTGCCATGTGTTTGTGAAAATGGCCGCATAAAGAAAAAGTTGGAATTTTGGAAATCTTTTTGGTGGAGCTCAAACATATAATTAAAGTGAAAGATTGGTGGTGGTGGTGCTCATTTTGGTGAAGGTTTGCAAGAATTCCAAAATGGGGGTCATCTTCACTTTGTTTCAAAGTCCTCTCTTGTCAATCCTATTCTGGTCAACCTGGTCAACTTCAGCAGAGATGGTCAACATGAAAGTTGGTGACCTTGACATGGTCTTGGATGACATGGCAATAGTTGACCAAGTTTAGTTTAGGAATCAGAAGATAAATGGGTGCAAAGTGATGAAGAAAATAAAAATGGGACATATGACCATTATCATATGTCTGATGGTTTTGAGATTTCCTTTGATTTGATTCTTGTTTCTTTGATGCAATTGTGTTTTTTTATCATATATAAACATTCTACAAGCAAGATATCAAGCAATGGTGGCCTTGGTTGAAGATTTGCAAATTTGGCTAAGTGTATGTGAGTGAATTTTGGGGATTTTCTCCCTATTTGATTTCTCCCCATTTGAGTTGACTTTTGTTGACTCTAATGTGGTTCTTATTAGTTTAGAAACATTTTCCAACCATTGAAACCAATTCAAATGGTCTTGTTCAAAGATTTGCAAAAATGGCCATAACACATAAGAGGTGATGTGTCATATTTCATTAAACTTGTAAATTGTTCCCCTTGCTTTACTTGCGAATGGGTTAGGGTCAATTTAGTATTATATTAGGTTGAGGGATGGTTTCCCATCATTTGGTCAAGATTTAAAGTCATAGGTCAAAGTTTGGTGAAATGGCTATGTGCCACATATGCCTCTATGCATATGTTGCATTTGGGTTTTACTTTGACTTGGCTTGACTCAAATGGTGTTGTTGAGTGTTGAAATGGTATAGAGGAGTGATCCAACCATTCACAACATGTATTAGGGTCAAGATTCTTAAATTCACATATTTGCTATTTTACTCTCATATGCCTCTATGGCATTTTTAGTTTCTTTTTATTTTCTTTGGAAACAACTTGGATTTGGTTTGATAAGCCTTAGGTAAGGTGTATGAAGGTTTTCCAAACCTCTAAGCAAAGTAGAAAAGCTTAGGGTAAAGTTTTATAAATATAGCCATAGGCACATATGCCTTTTTCTTATTTATTTTCCTTTTATTTTATTTTAACTAGGATGGTGAAAAGAGGGGTGAGGTTTAGGGTTTAAGATCACTTCAAATACTAATAACAAGCAATCATAGCAATAGCACAAGAATTAAGCAAGATCACTATGTATCCTACTTAATTAATAAAAGTTTTTGTTGGTTCCAAAATTTGGAACTAGTGAAATTCATTTGTTTTATTTTGAAATTCTTGGGATGTTACAGTTTCTTTTCTTGAATTATTTTTGGATCCTGATATTTGGTCACTTGCCTTTTTCTTTCGATCTCATGCCACGTTTGAAACGTTGAGGAACCTGCTGGCTCGTGGGACCCGCATGTCATCCTCTATGTGCTATAAATGTTTATTTTCTTGGATTTTTTTCACCCTCTGATTTTTGGCTATTTCCTTTTTCTTTTGATCCCCTGCCGCCTTGGAAACGTTGAGTAAGCTGCTGACTCATGGGACCCGCATGTCATCCTCTATGTACAATCAACTTTCTTTTTCTTTTGAACTCTGTTGCGGTCAGAAACCCACCGGCCAGCAGCGACGGGCAACACAGTAGAGCCGGGAGGCTCCCAGGACTGCGGCTGGCCCTGGTCCCTCTGAGCGACGGCCCGCAAAGACTCGGCACGCACGTCCGATGCTGGTGCAAGGGCGTGCCACCTGACCTATACCTGGTCAGGAAGGTGATGGATGTGCCTCGCTTAGTTTCCTGCATGGCATACACGTAAACATTAAATACGAGTCTCGATCGGCTCTCAGGTTGTCCTGTGAATCGGCTCAAAGAGCCGATCCACCCATGATTCGCACGAGGTGTACGAATATAGGGTGGTCCTGCTTGATCAAAATAAAGCTAAAACGATCTACTACGATTTAGGGTTTTCACCACATAATCAGAACATCCTACTCGTGATTGAGCCTGGCGGCCACGCACGGTGATCGTAAACCGACCCTAGACAAGGCCTAAAAACCAACACGAGGTTGATCCCCGGAACATCTTGTCTAGGGCTAGCAAACTACACCCTACGCGCCACTGGATCCTTCAACCCGTTTGTAAGGCCTAACTATGCAGATATTAAACTAATCCTTGAAGAACAAGGAGCAACCATAACGGATCGGATCTACTAAATAATGATCAAGCGGGGTGTCGCCCCTACACCTAAGATAGGTGTAAGGGCGGCTAGACATCTCAGGGTTGCACGGCGATAGCATATGATACGATGAACAATGCTAACCCTAACACATCTAAGATAACTACGTTGCTCGCCATCAAAAAGGCTTCAGTACGAGCAACACATGGATAGCGAATAAACTTGTACTGCCTCGAGACAAGGGAGTTGGCGATGCGCCTAGATTGGTTTGTGGTGAACGTGATTGTTGTTTATTTCATAAACCCTAGATACATATTTATAGTCCGTAGACTTTCTAACGTGGGAATAATCCCAACCGTGCACGAGCCAAACTCTATCTAATCGATACGTATCCTACTATATTACAGATACACGGGCCAACTAGCCCAAACTTTGCATACAAGGCCGATTCATGTATTCCTTCCATGTATTTTCTTCAAGCCCATCTTGATCGCGGCCCACCTCTGACTCGGTCAAATTCTGGTGATAACACATGCCCCCCTGGTTTTGGAATTGATAATTCCAAAATCACTCTGCTTTCCTTCGTCGGGTCATGTTGTGGCAGAACCGTCGCAGTATCCTTCATCATGATGCCTTGCCTTCTCGACTTCTATGCGCGATTCGACAATTCTTTGGCACCACTTCCTCGGAAACTGCTGTAACATTAACTCTCCCCAATATCCCATTATTTAACCGTGTCGAGCAGTTCGCCCCTTCACCCTCCTGCTCCGTACTAGCCATCGGCAAAAAACCCCCATTCCTCCGTAGCCATTTCTTGTTCCTCCTCCCCCTCTTCTGTCTCCTCGAACCTCTCCTACGTATCATCTCCCTTCCGTGAGCCGACGCCAGAGTGGGGCTCGTTGGCGGCACACGACATCCTCGCCCCAACGACGTGGGACAAGGAGGATGATAAATCCTTGACCGACGGAGAGGGCGACCTTCAATTCCTCGTCGACGGGGAGGAGGAGGCGGAGAGCGAGGACGACCGCTTCTCCTGGGACGATTTCACCTCCTCCGAGGAAGAGGCGGAGGAGGACGACGACGACTCCCTCGAAGGTTACCCACCGGCGAAGCGCCTCCGCGCCTGGTGGGACGACGACAGCGATGACGATGATGAGGCTCCCGTAGAAGGCTACGGGAGCAACGATGAGGAGCCGATCAGCAGCTGCGCCGGCGGCAGCGACGACGACGACGAGGGCAGCAACGGCCCTTAGATTAGGGACTAGTAGTAGCAGTCGGCTTTTGTTCTTTCTTCCCTGAGCAATCGGCTCTTTCCTTGTAAGAAATCCCACTATTAATGAAGAAAATATTCCCCAATTAATTTTGCTTTCTTGTCAACTTTGCCGATCGTCGAACGAAGTCGCTGTACAGAGAGCCGATGGCAGGGCATCGGCTTGTACTATAAACGCGATTTGAGGCCAAGCCGTTGCCTATTCACGCGGTCCAACAGGTCTAACCCACGTCCAAACCATCCTCCAACCTTAAACGCGCAGATTGAACTCCTCAGCAAACCCACTAGGAGATTCATCCCAAATATCATGATTTCTGGTCTGAAACCGATCTGTTAACCTGCTTAATTGAGCTTGTTCCTCTAGAGTCGATAGCAATGCATCGGCTTTTTATTATTCTGAAGTCGATGCCCGTGCATCGGCTGTACTCGCATACTGTTGTCTCAGCATGTTTTCTCAAGTCGATGCCCGTGCATCGGCTGTGATTTTTTTTTAACTGGCCGATTTAAAATCGGCCTCCATACCTCACTGCCCATCATCCCACATGCTTGGGAAATACCTGGCCGATTTAAAATCGGCCTCCATACCTCACTGCCCATCATCCCACATGCTTGGGAAATACTTCTTGAGATGTTGGCCATTGACGGCCACTGGGAACTTCACACCATCCAACTGTTCAAGCATGTAGGCATTGCCCTTCAGAACCTGGATGACTTTGTAAGGACCGTGCCAATTAGGAGACCATTTGCCATATGCTTTATCCCTGGTTCCTAGTGGCAACACGGCTTCCCATACTAGATCACCAACTTGAAACTCCTTTGGTCTCACCTTCTTATTGTATGCCCGAGCTACCCTGGCTTTGTTCTCTTTAATCTTCTCCAACGACCAAAGTCTAAGTTCTGTTGCATCTTCAATAGTGTCACTCATCAGGGTTGCATACTCTTCAGGCGTCAGGTCATTCTGAAACGTGACACGTCTCGATCCAGCCGTAATTTCCCAAGGTAATACGGCCTCCTGCCCATAGACAAGCTGGTACGGCGAAGTCTTTATAGCTCCATGGCATGACATGCGATAGGCCCACAAAGCTTCTGACAACATCTCATGCCACACCCTAGGGTTCTCGTCAATCTTCCTCTTAATCAGCTTGATCAGGCTTTGATTGGATGCTTCGGCTTGCCCGTTGGCTTGAGCATAGTATGGAGATGATCGGATAAGCTTGATCCCCATGTCATCGCAGAACTTTCTGAATTCCTTAGAGACAAAAACCGAACCTCCATCGGTCGTGATGGTTTGGGGAATCCCGAACCTATGAATGACATGTTCTTTGACAAATTGGATAACATCTTCCGATTTTACCTTCTTCATGGGAACGGCCTCCACCCATTTGGTGAAATAATCTGTAATGGCCAGAATCCACTCGTGGTTCTTGCTCGACGGAGGATGGATTTTGCCGATCATATCCATGCCCCAACCTCGAAATGGCCAAGGTTTGATGATGGGGTTCATTGCTGATGCGGGTACCATCTGGATTTTCCCGAACATCTGACACGCTTGGCATCCCTTGTAGTACTTGAAGCAATCTTCAAGCATGGTGGGCCAATAAAACCCTGATCGCCTAATCAGCCACTTCATCTTATGAGCCGACTGGTGAGTTCCACAGGCGCCTTCATGCACCTCATGTAAGAGCCGATTAGACTCAGTTGGTCCCAGGCACTTGAGTAGTAACCCTTCCAACGTCCTGTAGAACATGTCGTCTCCCATGAGGACATACTTCATAGCCTTGTATCTTATCCGTTTAGGTGCCCCCCGAGCCAAATCTTTTAAGTAATTGAAGATTTCGGCTCTCCAATCATCCTGTTCCAGGAATTGCACCTGAACTTCTGACCCGTCTGATATGTCCTTATAGCCTGACGCCATTTGTGCGAGATCGTTGGCCTCGGTGTTTTGGGATCTTGGGACCCAATTAAAGTTGATGTACCGAAACTGTGTCATCAACTCACGGCATTCCATCCAATATGGGAAAAGCGATTCACTCTCGCACTTATATTCATCCGTGAGCTGGTTAATCACCAACTTTGAGTCTCCAAAAAGCTCTACCGCTTCTGCCCCGGCTTCCAGCAGCAACTCCATTCCCTTACGCACTGCCTCATACTCAGCGACATTGTTGGTGCAAGGGGTAGATAGTCTGATGGAAAAGGAGTAGGTTGCCCCCCGAGGCGACACAAGCAGAATGCCGATGCCACAACCATCGTCACAAGCCGATCCATCGAAGAACATAGCCCATGCACGTATAGATAGTGCTGCTATATTGGTATTGATCCGTTCAGCTATAAGATCGGCCAACGCTTGTCCCTTGACTGCTTTCGCAGGCTGATACCGAAGATCGAACTCCGACAACGCAAACATCCACTTACCAAGTCGGCCTTTCAAAACAGGGGCCGACAGCATGTGCTTGACAACATCTGACTTGCATATGACGATGATCTCTGCCGTCAAAAGGATGTGATGAAGCTTGGTGCAGGTGAAGAACAGGCAAAGGCAAAGCTTCTCGACCTCAGGATACCTTGTCTCCGCGTCCAACATCCTCCTGCTGAGGTAGAAAACGACCTTTTCAACACCCTCATAGAGTTGCACCACCACCGAAGCGATGGACGTGTCAGCTACTGACAAGTAGATATAGAACGGACTGTCTTGTTGGGGCGGAACTAGCACAGGCGGCGTTGTCAGATACTGCTTAATCTCATCAAACGCCTGCTGCTGTTTTTCCCCCCAGTGAAACTCGTCATCAGATTTAATTTTCACCAGTGCTATGAACGGCTCGATTCGTCCTGAGAGATTAGAGATGAATCGTCGGACAAAATTGATCTTGCCGATGAGACGTTGGAGCTCCTTCTTCGTGGTGGGCGGCTGCATGGTACGCACTGCCTCTTGACTTTTCAGGCCGATCTCAATTCCCCGTTCATGAACCAGAAAACCTAGGAACTGACCAGCCGTCACACCAAAAGCACACTTCTTCGGATTCATCCTCAGTCCGAACTTCCGAGTTCGGTCTAGGATGCGTCGTAAATCATCCAAGTGTCCCTCCATGGAGACAGATTTGACTACCATGTCGTCGATGTAGATTTCCACCAACTTGCCGATAAGATCGTGAAATATATAATTCATGGCTCTTTGGTACGTTGCACCAGCATTCTTCAACCCAAAGGTCATGACTACATATTCAAACAAGCCTACTGCCCCTGGTACTCTGAATGCGGTCTTGTGTATATCTTCTGGGGCCATGAAGATTTGGTTATAGCCGGCGTTGCCATCCATGAAGCTCAACACCTTGTGGCCAGTAGCTGCATTGATCAATGTTTCTGCCACGGGCATCGGATACTCATCTTTTGGAGTGGCTCTGTTGAGATCTCGGAAATCGATGGCCACACGCCATCGGCCGTCCTTCTTCTCTACAGGAACGATACTGGAGATCCATTCAGCATACCTGCATGGCCTGATGAACCCGGCGGCCAACATCTTCTCGATCTCTTTCTTGATCTCTTCCAGAATTTCGGCCTTCATCTGACGTGCTCGTTGTTGGAACGGCCGAAATCCTTTCTTAAGGGGGAGCCGATGTTCAATGATGCTCCTGTCTAACCCAGGCATCTCTGTGTAATCCCATGCAAAGCAATCTGGGTATTCTTTTAACAGAGCTATCATCTGACCCCTGAGATGTGGATCTAACTTCTTGCTGATAAAAGTTGGTCGCGGCTTATCCCCAGGTCCGATGTCGACTTCCTCTAGCTCATCAGCCGATGTAAACCCATACCCTAGCTTCCCGTCACCTGTGAGGTCGACACCAAATGCAGGGAGAGCGTGTGGTACGGATAATACAGGCCGATTGCTGGAATCGGCCTTCATCTTGATTGTAACCAGGATTTTTTGGAAGTGTCGGGACCGATCGCGTGGAACGGCTTCCTCCTTGTCCTCGCTGTGAGAGCAGCTGCCCTCGTCTCTGTCCTTACCAGGGCGGCGCCCAAGTCCTACCATGTTGATGTTGAACGAGAATCTTGGCTGGCACCTCCCAGGGTACGTGCATTCCACCATGTCAACGGCGTATGCCGATGACTTCGGCACTTCTGGCGCTGCCAACACGAATGGCAGCGGTGGACGGGACTGGAGTGGCATCTCTCCTTGGTAAGTCCTGAGAGCTGGTCCTGACGGAGAGTACTGATGCCTCATGATTTCCTGGATCACCCGAAGAGCGACATGCTCCAAAGTGTTCACCAGGCTCTCAGAATGGCGGTGTAGCGAATGAGCTACCATGAAGTTAACCTCCTGACGCAGGGACCTGGTGCGTTCTTCTGACGGGGCGGACAGGTCCACTCCATCGAGCGCGCCTTCAGGTGAGAACCCTTTCCACCTGACGCCATGTGAGCGGGTTCTGTGAAAAGAGCCGATGAGGTCGGCTTCAAGGATTGCTTTGACCTCATCGTACTTCTTCTTGAGCTCCTCGGTCAAATCCTCGTACGTGACTGGAGTGCCTTCCGCCATCTCAGATGTAGATGGCGATGCGGTTGATGTCGACGATTGTCCCACTGGGCGTGCCAGAATGTGTTGCGGTCAGAAACCCACCGGCGAGCAGCGACGGGCAACACAGTAGAGTCGGGAGGCTCCCAGGACTGCGGCTGGCCCTGGTCCCTCCGAGCGACGGCCCGCAAAGACTCGGCACGCACGTCCGATGCTGGTGCAAGGGCGTGCCACCTGACCTATACCTGGTCAGGAAGGTGATGGATGTGCCTCACTTAGTTTCCTGCATGGCATACACGTAAACATTAAATACGAGCCTCGATCGGCTCTCAGGTTGTCCTGTGAATCGGCTCAAAGAGCCGATCCACCCATGATTCGCACGAGGTGTACGAATATATGGTGGTCCTGCTTGATCAAAATAAAGCTAAAACGATCTACTACGATTTAGGGTTTTCACCACATAATCGGAACATCCTACTCGTGATTGAGCCTGGCGGCCACGCACGGTGATCATAAACCGACCCTAGACAAGGCCTAAAAACCAACACGAGGTTGATCCCCGAAACATCCTGTCTAGGGCTAGCAAACTACACCCTACGCGCCACTGGATCCTTCAACCCGTTTGTAAGGCCTAACTATGCAGATATTAAACTAATCCTTTAAGAACAAGGAGCAACCATAACGGATCGGATCTACTAAATAATGATCAAGCGGGGTGCCGCCCCTACACCTGAGATAGGTGTAAGGGCGGCTAGACGTCTCAGGGTTGCACGACGATAGCATATGATACGATGAACAATGCTAACCCTAACACATCTAAGATAACTACGTTGCTCGCCACCAAAAAGGCTTCAGTACGAGCAACGCATGGATAGCGAATAAACTTGTACTGCCTAGATCGCAAGATGCGATCTAGGCAGCATGATGCTTACCCGGAAGAAACCCTCGAGACAAGGGAGTTGGCGATGCGCCTAGATTGGTTTGTGGTGAACGTGATTGTTGTTTATTTCATAAACCCTAGATACATATTTATAGTCCGTAGACTTTCTAACGTGGGAATAATCCCAACCGTGCACGAGCCAAACTCTATCTAATCGATACGTATCCTACTATATTACAGATACACGGGCCAACTAGCCCAAACTTTGCATACAAGGCCGATTCATGTATTCCTTCCATGTATTTTCTTCAAGCCCATCTTGATCGCGGCCCACCTCTGACTCGGTCAAATTCTGGTGATAACAATCTCAAGCCGCATTTGAAATGTTGAGACCGCTGCTGCTAAATGGGACCCGCATGTCATCTTCTATGTACAATAAAGTTTATTTTCTTGGATTATCTTTGGCTCCTGATATTTTGTCACTTGCCGTTTTCTTTCGATCTCATGCCGCCTTTGAAACGTTGAGTAAGCTGCTGGCTCATGGGTCCTGCATGTCATCCTCTACGAACAATAAAAGTTTCCTTTCTTGGAGTTATTTTTGACCCCTAATTTCTGGCTATTTGCCTTTTTCTTTTGATCTCCTGCCCCCTTTGAAACGATGAGGACGCTGTTGGCAGGTCGGTCCCACATGTCATCCTCTATGAACAATAAAAGTTTCCTTTGATGGATTTATTTTGAACCCCTAAATAATTTCTGGATATTTCCTGTTTTCTTTTGATCCCCTGCCGCCTTGGAATCATTGAGGATGCTGCTGCCTCATGGGTCCCACATGTCATCCTCTCAGAACGGTAAATATTTCATTTCTTGGATTTTGTTTACCAACTGATTTTTGGCTTATTTTTTTCTTTCGATCTCCTGCCGCCTTTAAAACGTTGTCGACGCTGCTGGCTCATGGGTCCCACATGTCAGCCTCTATAAACAATAAATGTTTAGGATGCTGCTGCCTCATGAGTCCCGCATGTCATCCTCTCAGAATGATAAATGTTTTCTTTTGTTGGATTTTTTTACCAACAGATTTTTATTTTTTTATTTTCGATCCCCTGCCGCCTTTAAAAGGTTGACGACGCTGCTGGCTCATGGGTCCCTGATATCAGCCTCCCCGTACAAGAAACATGTGATATCTTATTATTTTGCATACAATAAACAATGTATTTCGCTCTGAGCTATTGCAAACGGATGAATTAAATCTTTATTTTTCATAAACAAACTTATATGTTGAATCTCCTTGTTTTTTGTTTTTGCGAAAAATCCGAACTTTCCTGTTTTTTTTTGAGAAAAATCCGAACTTTCCTGTTTTGGAGTGGGTTGAAATTGTACGATTCAAAAGGCCCAGCAGGATAGTTCGAAGGCCCAGATGTCCAGATGCAGCCCAATTGAAATCTTTCTTTTCTTGGATTTTTTTTCACCCCCTGATTTGTGGCTACTGAGTACTTCATTTTTCTTTTGGTCCTGTGCCGCCTTGGAAACGTTGAGACCGCTGCTGCAAAATGGATCCCGCATGTCATCCTCTATGTACAATAAAATTTCTTTTCTTGGATTATTTTCGAGTCCTGATATTTGGTCACTTGCCTTTTTCTTTCGATCTCATGCCACCTTTGAAACGTTGAGGAAGCTGCTGGCGCATGGGTCCCGCATGTCATCCTCTATGAACAGTAAAAGTATCCTTCCTTGGAGTTATTTTTTACCCCTAATTTCTGGCTACTTCCTTTTTCTTTTGATCCTCTGCTGCCTTTGAAACGTTGAAGACTTTGCTGGCTCATGGGTCCCACATGTCAGCCTCTATGAACAATAAACATTTCCTTTCTTGGAGTTATTTTTTACCCCTAATTTCTGGCTATTTGCCTTTTTTTCTTTCGATCCCCACTCGCCTTCGAAACGTAGAGGACGCTGCTGGCTCATGGGTCCCAGATGTCAGCCTCTATGAACAATAAACCTTTCCTTTGTTGGATTTATTTTTCACCCTCTGATTTTTGGCTATTTCCTTTTTTCTTTTGATGCACTGCCGCCTTGGAAACGTTGAGTAAGCTGCTGACACATGGGGCCCCCATGTCATCCTCTTTGTACAATCAACTTGCAAGATCTTGGAGCGAAAGAGCTTGTATTAGTGGGACCCATATGTCATCCTCTATGTACAATAAAAGTTTATTTTCTTGGATTATTTTTTGCTCCTGATATTTGGTCACTTTCCTTTTTCTTTCGATCTCATGCCGCCTCTGAAACATTGAGGAAGCTGCTGGCTCATGGGTCCCGCATGTCATCCTCTATAAACAATAAAAGTTTCCTTTGTTGGAGTTATTTTTTACCCCTAATTTCTGGCTACTTCCTTTTTCTTTTGATCCCCTGCTGCCTTTGAACGTTGAGGACTCTGCTGGCTAATGGGTCCCACATGTCAGCCTCTATGAACGATAAACCTTTCTTTTCTTGGAGTTATTTTGACCCCTAATTTCTGGCTATTTTGCCTTTTTTTGGATCCCGTGCCGCCTTGGAAATGTTGAGGATGCTACTGCCACATGGTCCCGCATGTCATCCTCTCAGAACGATAAATGTTTCTTTTCTTCGATTTTTTTACCAATTTTGATTTATTTTTTCTTTCGATCCCCTGCCGCCTTTAAAACTTTGACGACACTGCTGGCTCATGGGTCCCGATGTCAGCCTCCCCGTACAAGAAAAATGTGATATCTTGATTATTTTGTAGACAATAAACAGTGTATTTCGCTCTGAGCTATTGCAAACGGAAAAAATAAATCTTTATTTTTAAATAAACAAACTTATATGTTGAATCTCCATGTTTTTTGTTTTTGTGAAGCATAGGAATTTCTTGTTTTGAATTGGGCTGAAATTGTACGAGTCCAAAGGCGTCCAGCAGGATAGTTCGAAGGCCCAGACGGCCAGATCCAGCCCAATTGAAATCTTTCTTTTCTTGGATTTTTTTGACCCCCTGATTTCTGGCTACTTCCTTTTTTTGGGTCCTGTGCCACCTTGGAAGCGTTGAGAACGCTGCTGCTATGTCATCCTCTATGTAACTGGCTCATGGGACCCGCATGTCATCTTCTATGTACAATAATTTCTTTTCTTGGATTATTTTTGGCTCCTGATATTTGTCACCTTTTTCTTTCATCTCATGCCGACTTCGAAACGCTGAGACCGCTGCTGCAAAATGGGTCCCGCATGTCATCCTCTATGTACAATAAAAATTACTTTTCTTGGATTATTATTTTTGGCTCCTGATATTTGGTCACTTGCCCTTTTCTTTCGATCTCATGCCAACTTTGAAACGTTGAGAACGCTGCTGCAAAATGGGACCCGCATGTCATCCTCTATGTACTATAAAAGCTTCTTTTCTTGGAGTTTTTTCACCCTCTGATTTTTGGCTATTTCCTTTTTCTTTTGATCCCCTGCTGCATTGGAAACGTTGAGTAAGCTGCGGACTCAATGTACAATCAACTTTCTTTTCTTGGAGTTTTTTCACCCGCATGTCATACTCTATGTACAATCAACTTTCTTTTCTTGGAGTTCTTTTTGACCCCCTAATTTCTGGCTACTTTCTTTTTTCTTTTGATCTCAAGCCGCATTTGAAACGTTGGGACCGCTGCTGCAAAATGGGACCCGCATCTCATCCTCTATCTACTATAAAAGTTTATTTTTGGCGATTTCCTTTTTTTCTTTGGATCCCCTGCTGCCTTGGAAAAGTTGAGTAAGCTGCTGACTCATGGGACCCGCATGTCATCCTCTATGTACAATCAACTTTCTTTTTTTGGAGTTTATTTTTGACCTCCTAATTTCTGGCTACTTCCTTTTTCTTTTGATCCTCTGCCGCCTTTGAAACGTTGAGGATGCTGCTGCCTCATGGTCAGCCTCTCAGAACGATAAATGTTTCTTTTCATGGATTTTTTTGACCCCATGATTTCTGCCTACTTCCTTTTTCTTTTGGTCCTATGCCGCCTTGGCAACATCGAGACCGCTGCTGCATAATGGGACCCGCATGTCATCCTCTATGCACAATAAAAGTTTCTTTCGAGGATTATTTTTGGCTCCTGATATTTGTCACTTGCCTTTTTCTTTATATCTCATGCCAACTTTGAAACGTTGAGAACGCTGCTGCAAAATCGGACCCGCATGTCATCCTCTATGTACAATAAATGTTTTTTCTTGGATTATTTTTGGGACCTGATATTTGTCACTTGCCTTTTTCTTTCGGTATCATGCCGCCTCTGAAACGTTGAGGAAGCTGCTGGCTCATGGGTCCCGCAAGTCATCCTCTATGTAGAATAAAAGTTTCCTTTCTTGGAATTATTTTTACCCCTGATTTCTGGCTACTTCCTTTTTCTTTTGATCCCGTGCCGCCTTGGAAACGTCGAAACCGCTGCTGCAAAATGGGACCCGCATGTCATCCTCTATGTACAATAAAGTTTATTTTCTTGGATTATTTTTGGCTACTGATGTTTTGGCACTTGCCTTTTTCTTTCGATCTCATGCCGCCTTTGAAACGTTGAGACCGCTGCTGCAAAATGGGATCCATATGTCATCCTCCATGTACAATAAAAGTTTCTTTTCTTGGATTATTTTTTGTTCCTGATATTTGGTCACTTTCCTCTTTCTTTCGATCTCATGCCCCATCTGTAATGTTGAGTAAGTAACTGGCTCAAGGGACCCGCATGTCATCCTCTATGTACAATAAAGTTTCTTTTCTTGGATTTTTTTACCCCCTGATTTTTGGTCACTTGCCTTTTTCTTTCGATCCTATGCCGCCTTTGAAATTGAGGAGGCTGCTGGCTCATGGATCCCACATGTCGGCCTCTATGAACAATAAACCTTTCCTTTGTTGGATTTATTTTTTACCCCTAATTTCTCGCTATTTGCCTTTTTCTTTTGATCCCCAGCGGCCTTTGAAACGATGAGGACGACACTGGCAGGTCGGTCCCACATGTCATCTTCTATGAAGAATAAAAGTTTCCTTTGTTGGATTTACTTTTGACCCCTAATTTCTGGCTATTTGCCTTTTTTTTCTTTTGATCCTCTGCCGACTTTGAAATGATGAGGATGCTGCTGGCAGATCTGTCCCACATGTCAGCCTCTCTGAACTATAAATGTTTCCTTTCTATGATTTATTTTTGACCCCTATTTTCGGGATACTTGCTTTTTTTTTGGATATCCTACCGCATTTGAAATTTTGAGGACGCTGCTGGTTCATGGGTCCCACATGGCATCCTCTTTGGACGATAAACCTTCATTTCTTGTTAATGACAGGTTTATCTGTATTATTTTTGCAGACTAATACAAGCTCTTTCGCTCCAAGATCTTGCAAGTTAATAGAATAAATCATGGAATTATTAGGATATGTTTTAAATTTCAAATCCACTTTATGAATTTTTGAAAATACCGTGATCCATGTGGGTATGGAGCGATCAAGGATTTTCATATTGGCCATGAGCAGTTTCAAAAATTGCAACCCAATAATTCAAAATAAATACAAACAACTTTTATGTAGAATCTCCGTGTTTTTGTTTTTTGCCAATCATAGGATATGTGGTTCTTTAGAAAAGGGCCAACATTGCATGAGCAGAAAGGCCCGTTTGTAGTTATTGGGCTTCGACAGCCGGAGCAAGTAGGCCAATAGCAAATACCTTGTAGATGGCCGTTGGAACCCAAAAGTATTTGTTGCCTAGACTTAGATGCCAAACTCAGCCTTATTGACATGAACCTTGCTATGCACACGACAATTTCAGTCCGATCCGTGTACGAAACACAAGATCCAACCCTTCGTGTGAGGAAGCAGGTGGCAGCACACCTCCAGATGCTCAATCGTACATACACATATCATATAGGAGTTATCGTATGTACATCAGTTCCGTATTGACATTTTTTTTCTTTGGTTCACATCTGGGGTCCGCACAGTCACCTAGGTCGCACATCTACTTCCTTGCTCGTAGTTGATGCATGTTTAGTGGCCTGCAGCAAGAATCACTACCCCCAGGGATGTACTTTACCCTTTAGCGGTGAAAAAAATAGGAATGGTCCTCTCATGAGTATGATCAACAAGAGGTGGCTATATTATAGAGGACGTACACACATTGTAATTATAGTGCTGAAATAAAGTCAATCCTAAAACAGCCATGCATGGGTTATAATATGAATGCAACACGAAATACAAAAGCGGGGCAGTGTTCAAATAAACTGATTCAAACTAGTACATACTAAAAATAGTGTACTACTTCTCAACACTTCAAGCATAATAAAAAAGTGTGTCAGTGTTTTTTAAAGGTAACACCGAACGGGCAATGTTTAAAGCAGGCTTAAACCACATAGTCGCTTGTCGGACATTACCCCAACCATCTCTGGGAAGGCTGATAACTCCCACAGTCTCACCTTCATCTGGCTGGAGGTTGCATCGCAAAATTTTAGGGTATTGATTATGAAGAAACTTTCGGTATGTTGTGTAGACGCAGTTTTTCCTCATGAATGGAACCAATGTGCCATCAGGAGCTTTGGATTCACGCTTCTTCAGGTTGGCAATGATCGGGTAATTGAGTCCGAGGAACAGAGAGTGGTCACCGAGGCTGTTAACCTGCCTCCAAAGAGAGTCCCCTGCACGTGCAGTAGATAAGGGATCCTGCTCAAAGACGTAGGTGGCAACAGGAGGATACTGCCGTAGCTGAAGCCCATTAGCGGCATAGGGAATGTCAGGAGGTACTTCAGCGTTGGCAATCCCAATGTTGTTTACTGTAAGGATGATCATCAATCGCTTGCCATCAGCAGATAGAGCGAGGAACCACGCGTACTGCTGATCATCCACCACCGGTGGCGGGATTACAAACGGGAGCATCAGGTTTTCTGCAATATTAGAAATGGAGACGAATAGGGTGTTACTGGCAACCATATTCAAACAGCAGCATTGTTCATCGTTCATGCTCACAGTATAAATACGACTATGTAAGCTAAGGACATTGGTCATTCATGTGTTCAAATCGAGTGTCCAATATATCAGTTATACTGCATCCATCCCACGAAACTAGTCTTAACTTCGGCAAAACTAGACACTAGTTAGTGTATACACAGTTATATACTACCTCTGTCCCACCGAAAGTGTCTGATATTTGTCCAAATTCAGATGTATCTAGACACTGAAAGCATATAGATACATTCAAATTTTGACAAATATATATCATCTTAAGTTTAAGTCCTGTGCTGTAGTTAATTCCCTTTGTCTTAAGTGATCTATTAGAGAGCTTCCCTGTGACCACCCGAAGGGTAAGAAATGTTTAACTGTATAAGTGGATTGCCTAGACCTTTCCATCAGTTCGGACTTTTGGTTGCGTTGGTTAGTCGATGAAGCTTGACATGGTGTCAGAGCCAGGGTCTCGAGTTCGAGTCCTGGCTTTCGCAATTTATCCTAAAATTGTTGTTTCCCCCTCGGAGTCCACGTATATGCCTCTTGAGCTATACCTCTGAGTCTTTCCACGTGTTGACTTGTCTCCCATCACACGTGAGGGGGGGGGGTGTTGAATTGTATAAGTGGATTGCCGCCCTTGCGATCAGTTCGGACTTTTGGTTGTGTTGGTAGTGCATTAAGCTTGACAAGAAAGAAATGCCTTTTTGTAGCTAACCCCAAGTCTGGTAACATTTGCAAAATAGGTATCAGATGCAGATATCCATTCAGTAGAAGAATTTGCATTTTAGAGTTGAAGGTTCATAATCTCTTCTCTACTATTGATAGTAAAGGGTACATATGGTATTTGTTTACCTCATTTTCGCGTTCTAAAAAAGCTACGCTATATGGTTGTGCTAAGTTAAACTGATTTAAGTCTGTTCAAGTTTATCGAAAATTATACTACCAACATCTAAAACATCAATATAGGTTCATATATTACAATAGATATTTAGATTTTCTTTTCTCCAACACATGCCTAGTCGTGCATCATTATATATTAGAGCATACAGGGTTGTAGCAAGGCTACGAAAAACTGAGAAAGCAAAAACAAAGAACTATACAGGGGACTACAGGCAGCTAACTTTGTTAGGCCTGCAGGTGCTAAATCTTATATATATGAGGTTGTAGATATTAGTCGTAAACTTACACAAACTTAAATAACATTGAATTAGGAAAAAGATAACCTGAGTTATTTTGAATGAGGGGATGTCACAATAACTAATCAAAGATAATTGTGGGAAACTAAAATCTATTCAAGAAAATGGGAGAAATAATGTATTAAAAACAAAATTAATTATACCATTTTGCAGATTATTCACCGATATAAACAAAGAACTGTTTGATCTGCATGTAGGTACATCCAATCAAGGCTTTTTCCCCGATCTCTAGAAAATATAAGCTACGCATGTAATTACAAACGATTTTCTTCTATTTTTCTGTTTCTACGTTAACATTTGAGATACTTGTTAATTACATCCATATTCTGCAGTTGCATAGAGTTACTAATTCAGGAATGCATTCACATACGGAGTATACTATGTTTGCTGATGACTGACTAGTACTTTGCAAGCAACGGTTCATTCATATTCAGATAAAGGATGTGATCGTTAAGTCATATACTTATGAAAGTCCTTATGCATCTCTCTGATGCAGATGGCGGGGGTCTCGCGTCCTCCTTTTGGAGGCAAAATCAGTTAGTTATATATGAAACAATGGGTGTAAAAGGTTATCAAAAAGGGTGCCTTCATAGTGCTACGTTATGTTTTGAGATACTGGTTAGTTACATCCATATTCTGCAGTGGCGTAGAGTTACTAATTCAGGAATGCAATCACATACTGAGCATACTATGTTTGTTTGTGACTAATTAGTATTACTAATTCATTGCAAGCAACGATTCATTCATATTCAGCAAAAGGGGGTGTGATCATTAAGTCATTTAAGAAAGGTAAAATATAAACAAGGTAGTTCATGAATAACTTCATTGGTTAAGGCAGTGTATCATGCAATGCAACATAAGGACTGAAAAAATACCATTTGCGGTGTCCCAGAAGTACGTGGAGCCGTCAGTTTCGTCCACCGCAAAAACGTGGCCACCGAGTTCAATGGCATCATAGTAATTTGGATAATCAGGTGCAGGTGTAAGGGCCTCCAGCATTCTCCAGTCGCCACCCCCTTCAAGGTAGAAAATCGTTTTGTCGAACAAGGCTACGAGCTTGTAATCTGCGTACCTCCCACCTTTTGTGGGCACTTGGAAGATTACAATCTTCAACAAATCAATTGCTGGACCCTAGTTAAAAGAGTATGCAGGTTGATATGAAACACTACTATGACCAATCTTCGAAGCAGGTAGGGATGAAAGGGGGATATGTCGCTCGGTGTAGACGTTCACGAGGCACCACTGGTACCCATGATGATCGGCGGCGGCGATCCAGACGCCGTTTGCACCAAGCCATTTTCTGTCGTGCATGAACGGCAGGGCGACAGAACGGCGAGGATGGTCGAGGGGCACCAGGTCGTACATGGTATCATGCAGACGATATGCTGTCGCCCAATCCCAGTGTTCATCGAACCAATAAGCAGGCGGAGGCATCAGCACGCAGGGTTCATCCCAATGGTGCATCTTACGTTCATCCTTGCTGATCCGGTCGTAGAGCTCCCTGGAACATGCGGCAAGTCGGACGGTGTAGGTAATGTCCAGATGCGCAGCGATGAGGTCGGTGTTGTCGCCGGTGAGAGCCTCCCAGTGGCCTTCCCCGCCGCCCCGGCAAAGCCTAGAATAATTCATCACGTGAAGATGGATTTAGGTGGATGGCGGATGCAACCGCGCTTGGGGATTTCGGAGGAGAGGGCGAGCGCTATGGAAGGAACGATGCGGCGTGGTGGGGATCGAGATACTGCGCGTGCGCGTGATTCTGGGAGGGTGAAGAAGAAGATGATAGACATGCAAGGGGCAAAAAATAGGTAGTACTCTAGGCTGCTGCTGCGACTGGGCGCCGATTTGACTGTTGGTATACTAGCACGCCACCCATCTATAAATTTACGACGACGTTTGGTGCAGTGATGTCTCGTCACATCAGGTTGACCAGAGAGGTTTTTTTTTACAGTTTCCATTTCGATATATTTTTCGCCAATAATCGTAGTTCTCTACATGCCAGAGACACGTACCTTAACACGTGGGCAGCATGCAACTGCGCGAGCACCAAAATGGAATGAGAGATGTTTTAGAGCAGAACTTCATTTTCAATTCCTTTCTTAGGTTGGTTTGGAAACCGGACAGAGCTTTAGTGACTTGATGCTTCCAAGATACATTGTGACTATGTGCCACCATCTACCATCCATTTGAGATCCAACGTTCCAAACTATCTTTTATTTCGAAGCTAAAAAAGAAAAACTATTCAATTTTTTTTGAAAAAATCCAGTAATATGTAGATGCCTTGTTTTAAAATCTATGAAGCTTGTGATTAAATAGCTTCTTACGTACTCGAGCACTAGTTCAAAATAAATATATATTTGCTCACAAACCTATAATTCAAATCGAATGAAACTTCACCAAAATATAAATCGAAATATGCATGATTTACTGGAAGTATGAGATATCACTACAAGAAAAGTTCTGATAGACAACGTCTCAAAATCGTCCGCTAAGGGGTATTTTTCGTCGCCTATGGGCCTAACCCGGCGATAGGGGTTCTGTTGTCGAAACTGCGTCAGGCAAAGTCCTACGACGATTTTTTCGGTTCGTCGCGCTTGGGCGCCCTTCCGCCACGGAAAATCGGACCGTTGCCCAAGTGTTTCCGGGAGCCCGTTGACTGCTGACGTCATGCAAACTAACACGTGGCAGACGCCGTTAACTGCCAGTTAACGGCGTTAACCGGCTGAAACCCCGTGGTAGATGGTAGGCCCACACGAGGCCTGCCACGTCTTAAGCGGGCCGACCCATTAAGTTTGCGGGCCGGGCCAGCTGACTTAATTTGACCGGTCAACTATATAGCTGGGCTGGTCCATTAGTTACGTGGGCCGGGCCTAACCTCTAAGGTTGACTGGTCAAAATTTAAAAGGGCCGGCCCACTAAGCATGCGGGCCGGGCCGAATGCACTCGTTTGACCGGTCAACAGGCAAAAGGGCCGGCCCACAAGACATGTGGGGCCCACTTTCCTGTTATCTGGCCGGCCCATTTAACAAGTGGGGTCCACCTTAAAGCAACTGGGCCGGCCCAAGAAGTTAGTGGGCCGGCCTAATTAGCACGTGGGACCCACTTTCCTGTTAAAGGGCCGCCCATTAAGTGTGTGGGGTCCACCATATAGCAAGTGGGCTGGCCCAACAAGTTAGTGGGCCGGGCCAAAAAACAGGTGGGTCCCACTTTCCTGTTAAAGGGTCGGCCCATTTAGTATGTGGGGTCCACCATATAGCAAGTGGGCTGGCCCAACAAGATAGTGGGCCGGGCCAAAACACATGTGGGTCCCACATTCCTGTTAATGGGTCGGCCCATTTAGTATGTGGGTTCCACCATATAGCATGTGGGCTGGCCCAACAAGATAGTGGGCCGGGCCAAAACACAGGTGGGTCCCACATTCCTGTTAATGGGCCGGCCCATTTAGTATGTGGGGTCCACCATATAGCAAGTGGGCTGGCCCAGCAAGATAGTGGGCCAGCCCAATAATAAATGTGGGGTCCCCTATCGTGTAACCGGGCCGGCCCACTTAGCAAGTGGGGTCCACCATAAAAGCAGTTGGGCTGGCCCAACAAGTTAGTGGGCCGGCCCAATAATCTTGTGGGGCCCGCTTTTCTGTTACAGGGCGGGCCCAGATGTGTGTGGGGTCCACATTAAAGAAAGTGGTCCGGCACAATTAGACGGTGGGGTCCACCAGAAATCAAGTGGGCTGGCCCACTCGTTTAGTTGCTGTTTATATGCCGGCAGAATAGGCGCTTTAGGATTTTGCGGGCCGGCACTTATGTGATTTCGCTTAATTGGGCCGTTTAAGGGATGGGAATTTGTGATTTAGATACTGAGAATATTTACGCAGCACATGATTTCTGTCGGATAGCCTCACTTACCACAAGCACCATAGAAAAAATGCGCGAAGAACTATAAAAACTAACTAAATATTACATCAGCTGCAAGGCTTTGGAAAAATATTACAGAACCCAGAGAAATTGAATGGTAATTAAACCTAGCAATATAATGAAGCCATTCGGCAATCTTTTAAGTTGTCCATGCACCACCTATATCTGAAACAAAGACCTTACAAGTTAAGACAGCAACAATGGAAAGGCAAAGACACTACAATATTGTTTGCCAAAGAATTTGGAACTCATCATTTCGTCGTTATAAGAAGATCATTGTAATGCGCACAATAAGCAAACAAAGAGTGCATGCCGCATACCAACAGCCAATATAACAGAGCACGTTAAAATGAAACAGCAGACTTACTACTGTCAAGTCCCATGCAAACCAACATGTTCAGGGAATAACATTTGGCTATAAATTTTGTAACAACGACTGAGCAAGATGAAGTTATGATTGCTACATCTACAGAGCAGGGAATGTAAACCAAAAATAGAAGTTACGATGGCAAAAGCTAAAGAGGAGGGAATGTGAACCAACATGTGCCAAGTGCAATTACTTCAAATTGGCCGTGAACTAAATAATACTCCTGAACTTATAGTGAAGGGGATGCAAATCAAGATGTTTCGGGATATAAACTTGTAATGAGCAACACATAGAGGATAGTTAATGCTGGAGCTTAGGATGGACCAGATACAGAATATAGTGGGATCACCTGTGAACTTGTATAAGAGGGAATGCAAACCAATATGTTCAGCATTCCATATGTGAGCGTCATGCCAAGTCAGAGAAACAAGTCAATAATGCAGCTTTTGAAGAACAAGATGGCACACAAAATTATTATCTAGTAGTATGACAAGTTTATTTGTACTACAGGCTAGATAGCAGAGTGATAGCATGCCAAACTAAATACTTACGGTCATAGCTAGATAGCAGAGTGATAGCAGCTTTTGAAGAACAATATTGGCATGAACAAAATAGTAGCAGCCTATAATTTTTGTAACAACGACTGAGCAAGATAGAAGTTATGATGGCTACAGAGCAGGGAATGCAAACCAAAATGTTCAATCGCTTAAAGTTAGCAATGAACTAGAAAATAGCAAGGTGTTACCGTCATAGCTAGGAATGAACTAAAAGAGCTTCAGACAAACAAGCATCTGAACCCAGAACATGGCGCTAAAACAAGGGACTTACATTAGGAGAAGCACCCTGTGGGAGTCACAGTAGATCTTCCTAGGGTTGATAGATCCGGTGATGAAGTACACTACATGTGCTACTTGGGGTTGGACAGACGGCCGTTACAATTCATGGTTAGTCATCTCATCTGCAAAAACGTAACGGCGCGTCGTTAGCACAAACAGGTTCCCCCAAGATTAAACAAGAACTTGCAGGCAAGCAATAGAAAAGCGACAGTAGAAGAGTTTAGATCATGCACGGCGCCGGTGAAGCAGATCCGGTTCGTGCACAGCGGTGTCGGTGAGCAAGATCCGATGCGGTGGACGACGGATCCGGCGAAGCGGCTCCGGTGGGGTGGACGATACCGCAGCTGAAGCGACTGCGGTAGACTGCTAGATGAGCATATGGTTTCGAGGTTCGGCGGGGATGATCCGATCCGGTTGATGACGGCGTCGATGAAGCGGCTCTGGCAGCCGGATGACGAGGATCGCGAGGCCTCGGGTAGGCCAGGGAAGTCCGGCGGGGATGTTCCGGTGCGGTGGTTGTGGAGGTGGTAAAGAGAGGGACTTGAGAAGTTCCGGTGGGTGGTCTCAGAGGACAGACTGAGGGAAATGAATTTTTTTGGGGAGGGTTTCCTGGGCTAGGGAGGTGGTGATCCAAAAAATGACGGGCAGACCCCCCCACCAACCGATTTTGCTGTCATCTCCACAGGGGTAGAATGGGAATTTGGAAGCGTGTGAAATTTTTGTATTTTGTAGGCGGGAAGTTTTGCCGCTATGAGATTTTGAATTTCGCTAAGGTCCAAGTATAATGATAAAAAATTGTGAGACCGTACTAGTACCTCTGTTCAAGGCCGAGTGCAAAATCAAGTCATCATCACCTTGAATATTGGTCACTACCATGGTCATGATCTATCTCTGAAATTAGCGTATCCGCTATATCTTGCAAAGTATAATGATAAAAAAAATTGTGAGACCGTACTAGTACTTCTATTCTAGGCCGAGTGCAACATCAAATCATCATCACGTTGAAAATTTGTTACCATCATCATGATCTACCTCTGAAAATGGGTGCATCCGCTAAAACTTGCAAAGTATAATGATAAAAAAAATTGAGACCGTACTAGTACTTATGTTCAAGGTCGAGTGCAACATCAAATCATCATTACATTGAAAAGTGTGTTACCATGATCACGATCTATCTCTGAATTTGGCGCATCCGCTAAATCTCGCAAAGTATAATGATAAAAAAATTGTGAGACTGTACTATTACTTCTGTTCAAGTTCGAGTGCAACATCAAATCATCATCACGTTGAAAATTTGTTACCATGATCATGATCTATCTCTGAATTTGGCGCATCTGCTAAATCTTGCAAAGTATAATGATAAAGAAATTGTAAGACAGTAGTAGTACTTCTGTTCAAGGTCGAGTGCAACATCAAATCATCATCACGTTGAAAATTTGTTACCATGATCCTGTGAAAATGGGCGCATCCGCTAAAACTTGCAAAGTATAATGATACAAAATTGTGAGACCGTACTAGTACTTATGTTCAAGGTCTAGTGCAACATCAAATCATCATTACATTGAAAATTGTGTTACCATGATCATGATCTATCTCTGAATTTGGCGCATCCGCTAAATCTCGCAAAGTATAATGATAAAAAAAATTGTGAGACTGTACTAGTACTTATGTTCAAGGCCGAGTGCAGGATCAAATCATCATCATGTTGAAATTTGTTACAACGATCATGACATATCTCTAAAATTGGCGCATCCGCTAAATCTTGCACGTGGCGCATCTCGGTGCGGAGCAACAAGCCGGTGCTATCAAGGTTGAGGCATCGGTAGCGTCATCGGGCTCTCCTCTTTTGATAGATCTTCTACATGGCGTGGCGCACCGCCCACCGAGAAGCAGTCGCATGTGAGATCGAGGTGGAGACGTCGCCGGCATCCTCGAGGCGCGACCGCCCTTCTACGAGCCAGAGTCGACTCAAGGTATGAATCCATGCGTTGTCGCGTCCCTTCTGCATATGAAGTGGGATGCCTTAGATTTATTGTTCTTCTCTTACGATTATTTCTAGCCGGACATGTGTGCTCTTTCTCTGAATATATTGCTTGAAAAGCTAACCAAGTTACTTAAATTCACTTCGTTCTTAATCTTGCGTGCTAATTTTGTTATTTTCGCTGACAGTGGTGCGCGCAAGGAAATTTATTTCTGGGTGTGCTGAGCTGTTAGGCCTAAGTCGAAATCCTCAGCTAAACAAGGCCTCAGCTTAACACATAAAAAGGTGTTCAATCTCGCCCACAATGTCCTCTTCTTTCCTCTTCCTTTATTGGAACTTGTTTTGCAGACAAGGAAAGTGGCACGTGTAATGTGAGTAAAACCCTCTTAGCCAAAATCAGCTACGAGCAAGATTTTATGTATTGTAGATTCCCCAATTGACTCTCAACCCCAATGTAGTCTTTTTTATGTCAGTATAGACTTCTTTACTGGATGTATACTATCGTACATGGCATGCATTTGCCTAATGAGGAGCATTGTATTGCCATCCTAGCCAACCTGATCGATCTGTCAAGCTTCATGCACGAGATGCCATGTTTAATTTACTCCCTCGCTCCGATCCATATTTCTTGGTGTAAAATGAATGTGAATCGGAGGGAGCACTCTTCTTAGATAGTACTATACCAGTTCAAAAAAAAGTACTGTACTACTACATCACAAATGCATCAAACGAGTACTGCATCACAAGACCACCACGGTTGTACTAGTAGAGTTTAATGCTTAACTTCCAAAGGGAATAAGATTACACATATGAACTTTAAACAGGCGCTGTCCGATGTCTGCTTGTTTGGGAGCACAACATAAATAATACTACCCCCATCCATACATAAGTGACTAAACTTTGTGTGAAGATGGTTTCATCTATATATGTTTTTAGTGTGTAGATACATCCGTATCTTGAAGGAAAAAGGTGAGCCGCTAACTTTTTGAATAGAGTGAGTAATACAATTCGGATAAACAATGGTGTAGTAAAACAAATACTCCTGCCCATCATAAAACAAAACACAGACTGACTCAAATATATGTACAGATCACAAAAAAGGTTTCATCAGAACCCGAACATATACATGCAGAGATGACCGTTTGATCACATAAAACAAAGGTTTCGTGGCATATTTATGCCCCCAAAACAAGCAGACGTCGGACAGCGCCAACGTACTAGCAGCTAGCACTATGGAGCTGCAGTACAAACAAATGGTGCAGCGACATTTCCACCAGAACGAAAACTAAAAGACATCAGACCAAACAAAAGCTGGGCTATCACTTCTTGCCCAAACAAGCCTTGCTCCTTCATATGCGACTTCCTTTTCTCTTATGGATGTTGAACTTTGAATTAGATGGGTTCCTGACAGCGCGTTCTTTTTCGTGTCCTTGATGTTGCACTCTGGATCAGGTCGGTTCTTGTCGGGAAATGAACAAATTGATCAGCAAAAGTCATATGTAAATGAATGCAAAGGTTACATATGAATGACTAACCCGGTCTAACTGAGTAGGGATGTAAAGTGCACCAACGTCTAGCAGAATTGTACTTTCTCCACTGCCAGTTGCTCATATCTAATTGGAATACTCCCTCCTTTGCCCATACAACCAGCTCATTTTTGTCCTCAAATACGCAGAGTAACCTTATTGCATGTTTCCAATTGTATGGAAATGATGTGTCAAGGCCAAAAAAAGTATCCAATTCAAAATTTATATGACATGTCCATGACTCGTGATCGCCTGTTGATGATCTTGTACTGGCCCATGTTTGTAGGGTGAAGTCTCTTATAACAGCAAGGGCAACATCTCCATTATGTCCCTTGAAGATGTGAATGTTAAGCATGAATATATCATGCGTCTCATGAGGGCACTGAATATATTTCAGAGCCTTCTTTGCATGGTCAAGCTCAATGATATATCTAGACTTCGTTGGCCAGTACAAAATACCCCCTATGAGAGTTGCCGGTCTACGGTCAGTCTCTGACAGCATCGGAGTTGATCGAGCTAAAAACTCCCATTCTTTTGAATCTGGTGAGTAGATATGAGCCTGTGCATCGTAACGTTTAGTTGTTATCCAAACAACCGAGAACTTGCCACAATGTGTAAACGGTTCAGAGTTGTTTCTCGAACAGAGAATTGAGCCGCTGCTTTCAATTGTGTGATTGCGCCACAATGGTGGTTCTGGTATCGCTGTGAGAACTTGCCTAATTGGATCCCAGACTGATATATACCCACTGGATACATTAGAATGGAGTAGCACCATACCATCGCGGCATCCCAGGACATAGATTTTGGGACCGTTCACTTGAGACGGGATTGCCAGCATCTTCAAGATGGCCGGGTGAAGATCATGCTCTGTGATGAATCGATTGTCCTCGGAGTTGTTGGTGAAAAACCCTAGCAGCGGGTTTCCTCCGTTGTGTGACACAGTTAGCTTTCTGAAATAATTGCTTCCCATACATTGCCTCCATGCTTTCTTGGTGCCTGATGCAGCTAGTAAGCAGGTTGGATGGGGAGGAAGCCTGACAAGAATCTGAGAGACTACATCTCCAGGCAGATCGTTGATTGTTGTGGGTGTCCTTCGACTGAAGCTGTTAGGATTATGCAAATCGCACGATGCATCGTCAAAATTATGTAAACAGCACACTCCATCATCTATTTTTTAAAATAAAATGCAACATCTAATTTGACTAAGCAGCAAAATGCATCATCTAATTCATCATCAAAGTTTCCTAAACTGCACGGTGCATCAGCAAAATCAAAATAGTGTAAACAGCACAATGCATCAGCAAAATCAAAATAATGTAAACAGGACAATGCATCAGCAAAATCAAAATAATGTGAACAGCATAATGCATCAGCAAAATCAAAATAATGTAAACATGACAATGCAATTGTAATCCTGTTGCATAATCAATGAAGCCCTTCATTTGCAAAAAAAAAAAAAACACCACAAAAATAGGACGCACCAACGGAAGGCAATCTCGCATATACAGTAATAATTGCTAACGTGTCAACACGATTGGAGGAAAAAGAGACCTCTACAGGACCCAAAACGTTGTGGTAACATCAGATGGGGGTTAGCTTTGATATAGGTAATAAAATGTAAACAGCACAATACATCATCTAAGTTGACAGCAAAATTCTTCATCGAAATTTCCCACACTGCTCAAGGAATCAGAAAAATTACCTAAAAGGCTAAAAGAGCAAAATGCATCATCAGAGTAAAATATATGTAAACAGTACAATGCATCATCCAACTTTTGGCTAAACAATGAGAGCATTAGCTAGGTTGACAGAAAAAAACAAAAACAAAAAAAACCATGAAAAATTCCTGAAGAGGTGAGTGCATCAGAAAAATTACTACCTAAAAAGCATAATGAATCACCCAAATTACAAAAGAAGCAGAATGCATCATCAAAAATTAAAAAACATCTCAATGCATCATCACGTATGGTTTGGGCAAAAAACCCAATCCACCAGATCTAACCTCATTGCAGTTGGGGAAGGTAGAACTTACAAAGGGGTTGACGAGTCACGATCATATGCAACAAGCGCCGCCTTAGATGAAGTCACCATCCAAGCTCTCGACGCGTTCAAAGCAGCCAGCTTCGAAGCCTTCGACGGTTCTCCCAGCTGCGCCGCCAAAACTCTCGAAGCACGCGCCAAGACTTTCCAACAAAATACAGCTTCAATACGAGCATTTGCCAGCACCACAGCGCCCGGGCCCATCCTAGCCACCGCCTTCGCCTTTGCCTCCGCATCCGCATCCGCTTTACATGTCTCCGCCGATGCATGTAGAGCATCCGTCTCCGCTTTCCATGTATCCGCCGACGCAGTGTAGGCATCGAGCGACGCCGTTTTCATTTCCTAGAAAACCCAGTAAGTTACTCACATTGCAATCCCCAAATTAAGGTTATATCGAACACAATGACCGATGAACCTCTGTACTCGCCGGAGGTTGGACATGTACATACCTGCGAAGATCGGTCCGGTGGTGCTTGACGGTGGTGCGTCGGGGACGGGGGAGAACTCGGCGGGGAGAATGGTGGCGCGGCCCAAGACGGCGACGCGGAGAGGGGCGACGGTGCGGTCATCGAACCTCGGCAGACAATATTTTGTATATATATATGAGAAGAAGAATAAAGTCTGGTCGAATGAGGCAGCGCGACCGGCAGAGTACAACCGAAGGCTACTAGTGCTACCTTGGAGTATTGTAGTAATATAACATAATAAAAATAATGGCCTTGTTTAAACCACTCTTGTCAGTGTGGCATCGCGTCCAAATTTAATGCATTCTGTGGAAATCGGAATAATGCTGTAAAAACTCTCATACTAGTGTGGTATATAGCATGCACCGACACTTTTCAACAAAATGTCGTCTCCATTTCATAGGAGACTGCTTGCACACTGGGATACGATGCTGACATGACGAAGGGCGCAGAAGTATTTTGGAGTATTTCATTCGAGCAGATCGGGGCGACGGTGCGTCTTTGGAGGGAATACCGTGTGGTGTGTCTTTGGAGGGAATACCGTACGTACTTAGGACTATTTCATTCGAGCAGACTGCTTGCACACTGGATACGATGCTGACATGACGAAGGGCGCAGAAGTTTGCAAAAATGGTTGTACTACCATCCGACCATTAGTATAATCATTGCGCGATAGCTTACACGAGAAGGAAAAGAGCCGAACAGCAGTGGATAATAAAAGCATTTGGCTCTTCGAGGATCCTTCTTCTACTGCCTTCTCAAAGGAGTACTACTATTGTAATCTTTTTTGATTTTCTGGGACCTTCGGGTCCCTTCCCCGTTGAAAAGTGAAGTGTTTCGAATACATTCATATGCCTATGTTTCTATTTTTACAAGCAAATAAATAACAAAGGATGACTCAATGCACAAGTTGATCTCATTTTGAATTTTTTTTAAACTTCTTCTATTGTATTCAAATTTGATTAGAAGGAGTCGATCGATTGTACATGCCAATCGTATAGCTTGGTGGGTAGATTGGCATTTGAAGTTTGGTCATTGTGTTCTTGTTTGTTACCACCCTCGCAAGGCACGTCCAAGTATTTCCTGTCAGAATTTATGGCCTGTATGTAGTTAAATAACCTACATTATTTCAATTACGAGTTTAATTACTAGGCAAAAGCTTAAAAATCCATATATAGTTGCAGATTAAGATGAACAAATCCTTGAACCTATATCTACAAAATTGATGGCACTAACACATCCTACCAAGCGGAAAGCATGTCTACCCTACTGCTTCCAAAAGGTGGAATTATGACAATAATGTGCAACTGTTAAAATTTGGTAGCCCTCCTTCACAAATAACACACATCTAGCCATTTTTGTACAGTAATAAAAAAGGGAAATCATTCTTTCATGCATGCATATAATTGTTAGAATCTCTTGTTTGTGAAGTTGCTTAAAATACGATCTCTTCCAAACTTGAGGTCATATGATAACTAAAAAGTTTTGTATGGCGGGATTTTGCATCAAAGTACATGCGCACAATACTCACTTGTGGGCAGAAAGCCAAACAAACTCATATTACTAGGTTTGTATTAATTTGTTCTAGAAATTTCACCATCACACATGATTTTGTGCTTGCGTTAATTTTACTTAAAAAACTTCTTCCAAATTCAAATTTTCTTCAAACATGCCAACGGTACATGTCTACCAATTAATAATTAAGGGTACACCACACGTACTGTCTCGTAGGGTACATAAAAAATTACTATATTTTATGGCATGTACTAATTTCACATAATCTACAACTCAATGTTGAGTTTAATGATCAGCCCAGAACTAGAAAACAAATATACATATAGTTGCAAATTAACCTAGAAAAGCTCTAGTATCCTTTAAAACCCTAGAAAATGCCCATGCATGCATGCATCCTACCCATAATAATTAATTAAGGTCTCGATCTCTATACTGCTCATGAAGTTTGGAATTCTGGCAAATATGCAACTTGTTTCATTAATTTACCATGGCGAGATAGATGCATGCACATCGATCTCTTAAAAAATATAAGGGCTCCTTTGATTCATAGGATTGATATAGGAATTATGTAGGAATTGGATCCTATAGGAAAATTTCTATACAAGTCATTTGATTCATAGGAACATATCCTATAGGAATTATTCCTATAGGAATCTTGTAGTACAAATCCTATAGGAAAAAAGCATTAGCTCATACCTCATGGAAAAATTCCTTTGCTACAATCAAAGACACACCATATTCCTATAGGATTCAACTTGGCATGACATTCCAATCCTACACCTTTCATATTCCTACACTCTTCATATTCCTATGAATCAAAGGAGCCCTAAGTTTGTAAAGGATTTGGCATCCATATATGCTCACCAGATATATAGGTAAGGCCAAGCAAACACATCGAATATTTGTGAAGAAATGTTTTTGCTAGAACCTTCAAATTTTTAGATTTACATCACACACAAAGAACACACCTTTAATTTCGCCAGGTTTGTGCACTAATAAAGTACTCCTACAGTACTAGAAATTGGATTGTTCTACTCCGGAGTGATATGCTCACCGGAGTATTTTTGGATCTTAGCTGGAGCGGCGTTTGGCGGTTGCACGAAGCCGTGCTGGATGTTAAGCCTGTCGAGGCACGCCTGGTGGAAAGCGTGCGCCACCTTAGCCTCATCGACGCGCCGCTGCAATGCTGCGTCCCTGGGATTTGCAGCCGCCGCATTCTTAGCCTGCACGAAAGCTTGCAGAGCATCCCGGCATCTATAGAGTGCCGGGAACATCACGTTATATACGAGCTCCTTGGCGGTGTTTCTCCTACAAAGGGCGTCGCCGTGATGCGCTTCGAAAGAACGGCCTGGCTCCACGGCCGGCACCGCCTGAAGTGCGGTCGGATTAGGCGGCTGGCCACGGGAGCTCCCTGCCTCCGCATCGTTCGCGCTGGCCGGGAAGGGGATCTCACCTGCTAGCAAAGAAAACCATGCAGCATGTGCGGGCGGAAAAGCCGGCCAGGGCCGAGCGGGCGTCGCATGCGGGGTTGCGTGGGAGATCCCTGCCTCTGCATCCATCGGCCCGCACGGGAAGCGGCTGGCGAGGGGCTCCACGGCCAGCGCCGCCGCCGCGGGCTGAACAACCGGCCAGTGCAGAGCGGGCGGGTTATGCCTTGGTGCGCGATGGACGAAGCGAAGGCAGCGCTGATGCTCCGCTTCCTCGTCGGTGGTAGGACTACGCGCGCGGCGACCAGAGACAAGTCGGAAGGCCATAGCTATGTCGATTGGTCACTTAAGCTGGAGCGGTTCTCTTACCATTTCGGAGAAGCGGAGTAAGAGGAAGTTGTTGCTTATACGGGTTCACTGCCACGTTGGGTTAAGAGGGGCAAAGTTGGTCAATGTCTAGGAAGTTGGAATCGTTTTGGCCCCAGTTTTTTAATTACCTTGCGGTTTATCTCTCGGTCTCTCCCACCTCTTCACTATCCCTCCCCTTGCCTCCTTTCATGCTTCATCATAGTGCATCTTGTTTTTCTAGCACCTTCACAAAAATCATACACATTTGGCCGATTCTGTCATTGTGTGCACCAATAAAGTAAAAAAAAATCCATTATATGTGAATAAATGTTTAATACACTAGCTCGCAAAGATGTTTCTCAAGGCGATATGCACAATGCCTGCCAAAAATGGGTCATGATAACTAAATTTCGTGTTAATTTTTGCATGACATGTACTCACTTGTGTATGAAGCCAAGCAAACTCATAATCTATACCAAAAAAATGTGAAAGAGTTCTTTTTAGTATCCTTCATACATGGGGTTCCTATTTTTACTTTCTATTTTTACTAGTTACAAGTACTCATGCATGAAAACTTTTGAAAATATGAGCATTTTGGGCTGTGTGGAGATATGGTACAATAATATATTCAAGTTGATATACAAAGTCTAGACATATTCAAACTAGACAAATCATGTATCTAACCCCCTAACCCTAAACTCTGTCTTATGAAGTCAAGCATGCATGAAGAGAATTGGTTTTGGGTTTCAAACATGGAAATTTCAAAAACATCCCAAAAGCTTCATTTTAGAGCGACTAAGAAGGATCCAGGCTTACCTTTCCATTTTCATGTTTTAAACTTGTTTAAATCTTGGTCAGATCTAGGATTTGACCAAGATTCAAATGGGCATAAAATAAAAAAATAGAAAAATTAAAAACCAAAGCGCACATAGTCTTCTTATATGTCATATAGTAAGCATTAAAGTTGGTAAACAAGGTCTAGACATATTCAAACTAGACAAATCATGTATCTACCCCCTAACCCCTAAACTCTGTCTTATGACGAAGTCAAGCATGAAGATTAAGTGGTTTTGGGTTTCAAACATGGAAATTTCAAAAACCTCCCAAAAACTTCATTTTAGGGTGACTAAGAAGGATACAGGCTTCCCTTTTCATTTTCATGTTCTATACTTGTTTAAATCTTGGTCAAACCTAGGATTTGACCAAGATTCAAATGTGCATCAAAATTCCAAAAAAATCAGTAAAATGAAAAACCAAAGCACATAGTTTTCTTATGTCATATAGTAAGCATTAAAGTTGATAAACAAGGGTCTAGACATATTCAAACAAGAAAAATCATGTATCTACCCCCTAACCCTAAACTTTGTCTTATGTAGTCAAGCATGAAGAGAAGTGGTTTTGGGTTTCAAATATGGAAATTTCAAAAACCTATCAAAAGCTTCATTTTAGAGTGACTAAGAAGGATCCATGCTTACCTTTTCATTTTCATATTTGAAACTTGTTTAAATCATTGTCAAACCTAGGATTTGACCAAGATTTAAATGGGCATAAAATAAAAAAAATCGGAAAAATGAAAA
The DNA here is from genome assembly GCF_019359855.2 of Lolium perenne. Taxonomy (NCBI): domain Eukaryota; kingdom Viridiplantae; phylum Streptophyta; class Magnoliopsida; order Poales; family Poaceae; genus Lolium; species Lolium perenne. The sequence continues at coordinate 68,657,938 of NC_067245.2, forward strand.
ACAAAAGCACATAGTCTTCTTATGTCACATATATATATAGTAAGCATTCAAAAGTTGATAAACAAGGTCTAGCTAGACATATTCAAATAAGAAAAATCATGTATCTACCCCTCTAACCCTAAACTCTGTCTTATGAAGTCAAGCATGAAGAGAAGTGGTTTTAGGTTTCAAACATGGAAATTTCAAAAACCTCCCAAAAACTTCATTTTAGAGTGACTAAGAAGGATACATGTTTCCCTTTTCATTTTCATGTTTTAAACTTGTTTAAATCTTGGTCAAACCTAGGATTTGACCAAGATACAAATGGGCACAAAAAAATGAAAAACAAAAAGCACATTGTGTTCTTATGTCATATCGTAAGCATTCAAGTTGATAAACAAGGTCTAGATATATCCAAACCAGACAAATCATGTATCTACCCCGTGTCGATCTTATGAAGTCTAGCATGAAGAAAAGTCGTTTTGGCCGGGTTTCAAACATGGAAATTTCAAGAACATCCCAAAAGCTTCATTTTAGAGCGACTAAGAAGGATCCAGGCTTACCTTTCCATTTTCATGATTTAAACTTGTTTAAATCTTGGTCAAATCTTGCTCAAGCATGAAGATAAGTGGTTTTGGGTTTCAAACATGGAAATTTCAAAAACCTCCCAAAAACTTCATTTTAGGGTGACTAAGAAGGATACAGGCTTCCCTTTTCATTTTCATGTTCTATATATACTTGTTTAAATTTGGTCAAACCTAGGATTTGACCAAGATTCAAATGTGCATCAAAATTCCAAAAAAAATCAGAAAAATGAAAAACCAAAGCACATAGACTTCTTATGTCATATAGTAAGCATTAAAGTTGATAAACATGGTCTAGACATATTCAAACCATACAAATCATGTATCTACCCCCTAACCCCTAAACTATGTCTTATGAAGTCAAGCATGAAGAGAAGTGGTTTTGGGTTTCAAACATGGAAATTTCAAAAACCACCCAAAAACTTCATTTTAGAGTGACTAAGGAGGATACATGCTTCCCTTTTCATTTTCATGTTTTAAACTTGTTTAAATCTTGGTCAAACCTAGGATTTGATAAACATGGTCTAGACATATTCAAACCAGACAAATCATCTATCTACCCCCTATCGACCCTAAACTTCGTCTTATGAAGTCAAGCATGAAGAGAAGTGGTTTTGGGTTTCAAACATGGAAATTTCAAAAACCTCCCAAAATTAAAGCTTCATTTTAGAGTGACTAGTTAAGAAGGATCCAGGCTTACCTTTTCATTTTCATGTTTTAAACTTGTTTAAATCTTGGTCAAACCTAGGATTTGACCAATATTCAAATGGGCATAAAATAAAAAAATAAAAAAAAACCAAAGCACATAGTCTTCTTATGTCATATAGTAAGCATTCAAGTTCATAAACAAGGTCTAGACATATTCAAACCAGACAAATCATGTACCCCCTAACCCTAAACTTTGTCTTAATTATATATGAAGTCAAGCATGAAGCAGAGAAGTGTGGTTTTGGGTTTCAAACATGGAAATTTCAAAAACCTCCCAAAAACTTCATTTTAGGGTGACTAAGAAGGATACAGGCTTCCCTTTTCATTTTCATGTTCTATATATACTTGTTTAAATTTTGGTCAAACCTAGGATTTGACCAAGATTCAAATGTGCATCAAAATTCCAAAAAAAAAATCAGAAAAATGAAAAACCAAAGCACATAGTCTTCTTATGTCATATAGTAAGCATTAAAGTTGATAAACATGGTCTAGACATATTCAAACCATACAAATCATGTATCTACCCCCTAACCCCTAAACTATGTCTTATGAAGTCAAGCATGAAGAGAAGTGGTTTTGGGTTTCAAACATGGAAATTTCAAAAACCGCCCAAAAACTTCATTTTAGAGTGACTAAGAAGGATACATGCTTCCCTTTTCATTTTCATGTTTTAAACTTGTTTAAATCTTGGTCAAACCTAGGATTTGATAAACATGGTCTAGACATATTCAAACCAGACAAATCATGTATCTACCCCCTATCGACCCTAAACTTCGTCTTATGAAGTCAAGCATGAAGAGAAGTGGTTTTGGGTTTCAAACATGGAAATTTCAAAAACCTCCCAAAATTAAGGCTTATTTTAGATTGACTAGTTAAGAAGGATCCAGGCTTACCTTTTCATTTTCATGTTTTAAACTTGTTTAAATCTTGGTCAAACCTAGGATTTGACCAATATTCAAATGGGCATAAAATAAAAAAATAAAAAAAAACCAAAGCACATAGTCTTCTTATGTCATATAGTAAGCATTCAAGTTCATAAACAAGGTCTAGACATATTCAAACCAGACAAATCATGTACCCCCTAACCCTAAACTTTGTCTTAATTATATATGAAGTCAGGCATGAAGCAGAGAAGTGTGGTTTTGGGTTTCAAACATGGAAATTTCAAAAACCTCCCAAAAACTTCATATTAGGGTGACTAAGAAGGATACAGGCTTCCCTTTTCATTTTCATGTTGTATATATACTTGTTTAAATTTTGGTCAAACCTAGGATTTGACCAAGATTCAAATGTGCATCAAAATTCCAAAAAAAAATCAGAAAAATGAAAAACCAAAGCACATAGTCTTCTTATGTCATATAGTAAGCATTAAAGTTGATAAACATGGTCTAGACATATTCAAACCATACAAATCATGTATCTACCCCCTAACCCCTAAACTATGTCTTATGAAGTCAAGCATGAAGAGAAGTGGTTTTGGGTTTCAAACATGGAAATTTCAAAAACCGCCCAAAAACTTCATTTTAGAGTGACTAAGAAGGATACATGCTTCCCTTTTCATTTTCATGTTTTAAACTTGTTTAAATCTTGGTCAAACCTAGGATTTGATAAACATGGTCTAGAAATATTCAAACCAGACAAATCATCTATCTACCCCCTATCGACCCTAAACTTCGTCTTATGAAGTCAAGCATGAAGAGAAGTGGTTTTGGGTTTCAAACATGGAAATTTCAAAAACCTCCCAAAATTAAAGCTTCATTTTAGAGTGACTAGTTAAGAAGGATCCAGGCTTACCTTTTCATTTTCATGTTTTAAACTTGTTTAAATCTTGGTCAAACCTAGGATTTGACCAATATTCAAATGGGCATAAAATAAAAAAATAAAAAAAAACCAAAGCACATAGTCTTCTTATGTCATATAGTAAGCATTCAAGTTCATAAACAAGGTCTAGACATATTCAAACCAGACAAATCATGTACCCCCTAACCCTAAACTTTGTCTTAATTATATATGAAGTCAAGCATGAAGCAGAGAAGTGTGGTTTTGGGTTTCAAACATGGAAATTTCAAAAACCTCCCAAAAACTTCATTTTAGGGTGACTAAGAAGGATACAGGCTTCCCTTTTCATTTTCATGTTCTATATATACTTGTTTAAATTTTGGTCAAACCTAGGATTTGACCAAGATTCAAATGTGCATCAAAATTCGAAAAAAAATCAGAAAAATGAAAAACCAAAGCACATAGTCTTCTTATGTCATATAGTAAGCATTAAAGTTGATAAACATGGTCTAGACATATTCAAACCATACAAATCATGTATCTACCCCCTAACCCCTAAACTATGTCTTATGAAGTCAAGCATGAAGAGAAGTGGTTTTGGGTTTCAAACATGGAAATTTCAAAAACCGCCCAAAAACTTCATTTTAGAGTGACTAAGAAGGATACATGCTTCCCTTTTCATTTTCATGTTTTAAACTTGTTTAAATCTTGGTCAAACCTAGGATTTGATAAACATGGTCTAGACATATTCAAACCAGACAAATCATGTATCTACCCCCTATCGACCCTAAACTTCGTCTTATGAAGTCAAGCATGAAGAGAAGTGGTTTTGGGTTTCAAACATGGAAATTTCAAAAACCTCCCAAAATTAAAGCTTCATTTTAGAGTGACTAGTTAAGAAGGATCCAGGCTTACCTTTTCATTTTCATGTTTTAAACTTGTTTAAATCTTGGTCAAACCTAGGATTTGACCAATATTCAAATGGGCATAAAATAAAAAAATAAAAAAAAACCAAAGCACATAGTCTTCTTATGTCATATAGTAAGCATTCAAGTTCATAAACAAGGTCTAGACATATTCAAACCAGACAAATCATGTACCCCCTAACCCTAAACTTCGTCTTAATTATATATGAAGTCAAGCATGAAGCAGAGAAGTGTGGTTTTGGGTTTCAAACATGGAAATTTCAAAAACCTCCCAAAAACTTCATTTTAGGGTGACTAAGAAGGATACAGGCTTCCCTTTTCATTTTCATGTTCTATACTTGTTTAAATCTTGGTCAACTCTAGGATTTGACCAAGATTCAAATGGGCATAAAATAAAAAAACAGAAAAATGAAAAACCAAAGCGCACATAGTCTTCTTATATGTCATATAGTATGCATTAAAGTTGATAAACAAGGTCTGGACATATTCAAACTAGCTAGACAAATCATGTATCTACCCCCTAACCCCTATACTCTGTCTTATGATGAAGTCAAGCATGAAGATAAGTGGTTTTGGGTTTCAAACATGGAAATTTCAAAAACCTCCCAAAAACTTCATTTTAGGGTGACTAAGAAGGATACAAGCTTCCCTTTTCATTTTCATGTTCTATACTTGTTTAAATCTTGGTCAAACCTAGGATTTGACCAAGATTCAAATGTGCATCAAAATTCCAAAATAAATCAGAAAAATGAAAAACCAAAGCACATAGTTTTCTTATGTCATATAGTAAGCATTAAAGGTTATAAACAAGGGTCTAGACATATTCAAACAAGAAAAATCATGTATATACCCCCTAACGCTAAACTTTGTCTTATGTAGTCAAGCATGAAGAGAAGTGGTTTTGGGTTTCAAATATGGAAATTTCAAAAACCTATCAAAAGCTTCATTTTAGAGTGACTAAGAAGGATCCATGCTTACCTTTTCATTTTCATATTTTAAACTTGTTCAAATCTTGGTCAAACCTAGGATTTGACCAAGATTTAAATGGGCATAAAATTAAAAAAAATCGGAAAAATGAAAAACAAAAGCACATAGTCTTCTTATGTCACATACATATATATAGTAAGCATTCAAAATTTGATAAACAAGGTCTAGCTAGACATATTCAAATAAGACAAATCATGTATCTACCCATCTAAAACCATAAACTCTGTCTTATGAAGTCAAGCATGAAGAGAAGTGGTTTTTGGTTTCAAACATGGAAATTTCAAAAACCTCCCAAAATTAAAGCTTCATTTTAGAGTGACTAGTTAAGAAGGATCCAGGCTTACCTTTTCATTTTCATGTTTTAAACTTGTTTAAATCTTGGTCAAACCTAGGATTTGACCAATATTCAAATGGGCATAAAATAAAAAAAAATAAAAAAAAATCAAAGCACATAGTCTTCTTATGTCAAATAGTAAGCATTCAAGTTCATAAACAAGGTCTAGACATATTCAAACCAGACAAATCATGTACCCCCTAACCCTAAACTTTGTCTTAATTATATATGAAGTCAAGCAAGAAGCAGAGAAGTGTGTGGTTTTGGGTTTCAAACATGGAAATTTCAAAAACCTCCCAAAAAGCTTCATTTTAATTAGACTGACTGGTTAATTAAGAAGGATCCATGATTAATTACCTTTTCATTGTCATGTTTTAAACTTGTTTAAATCTTGGTCGAACCTAGGATTTGACCAAGATTCAAATGGGCATAAAAATTCAGAAAAAATCGAAAGAATGAAAAACCAAAGCACATAGCCTTCTTATGTCATATAGTAAGCATTCAAATTGATAAACATGGTCTAGACATATTCAAACCAGAAAAATCATGTATCTACCCCTAACCCTAAACTCTGTCTTATGAAGTCAAGCATGAACAGAAGTACGGTGGTTTTGGGTTTCAAACATGGTAAATTCAAGAACCTCCCAAAAGCTTCATTTTAGAGTTACTAAGAGAAAGATCCAGACTTAATTACCTTATCATTTTCACATGTTAAACTTGTTTAAATCTTGCTCAAACCTAGGATTTTACCAAGATTCTCAAATGGGCATAAAAATCAAAAAATGAAATACCAATGCACATAGTCCTCTTATGTCATATAGTAAGCATTCAAGTTGATAAACAAGGTCTAGACATATTCAAACAAGACAAATCATGTATCTACCCCCTATCGACCCTAAACTTCGTCTTATGAAGTCAAGCATGAAGAGAAGTGGTTTTGGGTTTCAAACATGCAAATTTCAAAAACCTCCCAAAATTCAGCTTCATTTTAGAGCGACTAAGAAGGATCGATGCTTACCTTTTCATTTCCATGTTTTAAACTTATTTAAATCTTGGTCAAACCTAGGATTTGACCAAGATTCAAATGGGCATAAAAATTCAGACAAAAAATCTAAAGAATGAAAAACCAAAGCACATAGCCTTCTTAATTATGTCATATAGTAAACACACAAGTTGATAAACAAGGTCTAGACATATTCAAACCAGAAAAATCATGTGTATATCTACCCCTAAACCTAAACTCTGTCTTATGAAGTCAATCATGAAGAGAATTGGTTTTGGGTTTCAAACATGGAAATTTCAAGTACGTCCCAAAAGCTTCATATATTTTAGAGTGACTAATTAAGAAGGATCTTGGCTTACGTTTTCATTTTCATGCTTGAAACTTGTTTAAATCTTGGTTGAACCTAGGATTTGACCAGAATCAAATGTGCATAAAATTCTTAAAAAAAATAGAAAAATGAAAAACAAAAGCACATGGCCGGTCTTCTTATGTCATATAGTAAGCATTCAAGTTGATAAACAAGGTTTAGACATATTCAAACCAGACAAATCATGTATCTACCCCCTAACCCTAAACTCGGTCTTATGAAGTCTAGCATGAAGAGAAGTCGTTTTGGGTTTCAAACGTTTAAGCCAAAAGCCCCATTTCAAATATTTCAAACTTATTCAAATTTGGTTCAAATTTGAAAGACAGACAAGTTATAGCACACATAGTGCATACATTCTCACACATACTGCACTAGATGCTAACCCGGCCTATAGTTTGAGGCCATTGGATGAGGTCGAAAAAATTCTTGGATTAGAAATGGGGTTGTTCGAACCCCGTAGTTGGATTTTTTGAACCTTGATCGGTAGTACTGGGCAAAACCCTAGTTTAACCTATTTAATTATAGATTCGTAGGTCAATTTTTCTACCTTTTTATTATTACTATGCAGCACATGTGTGTTTGCCCATCGAGTGAAACTCGGAGGAAGAGGGATCACTCGGAAGGAGAGAAGAAGGGAGAGAATTATGGTGTCTCCCCTTTTTCGGGTGATGATGTTGACTTTTGTGCAGGGTTTGTCAGTGAGCAGGAGGTGCGAGCGAGCGAGCGAGTCGATCGAGGCCGAGAATGAGAGAGATTTGTTTTTTTGTGAGAGTGACAACCGAAGGATCCAGAAGGACCCACAGACTTCCAATATCCTGATGCCTCTTCTCTTGACAAAGAAAATGGCTGGGAGTTTACGTACCTATTACACGTGACTTGTGCTCACTGAAGTGTGGGACCTCACGCATGGGCACCACACGTAAGTGACAGACCTGCTGGTGTAAAAGCTCGGTTGATTATTATAGTGCATTAGAACAAAGTTTCCTATGGATTCAAGGGTAGGAAATCCAAGTTAACTCATTTACATGACATTATTTTTTCCATGAAGCAAAGTTAACGCACCTATCAATTGGTACATTTTGGAGTGACTAAGAAGGATCCAGGCTTACTTATTCGTTTTCACGTGTAAAACTTGTCTAAATCTTGGTCAAACAAAATTGGCAGAAAATTCAAAAAAAAAACAGAAAAATGAAAAACCAAAGCACATAGTCTTCTTATGTCATATAGTAAGCATTAAAGTTGATAAACAAGGTCTAGACATATTCAAACCATACAAATCATGTATCTACCCGCTAACCCCTAAACTATGTCTTAAGAAGTCAAGCATGAAGAGAAGTGGTTTTGGGTTTCAAACATGGAAATTTCAAAAACCTCCCAAAAACTTCATTTTAGAGTGACTAAGAAGGATACATGCTTCCCTTTTCATTTTCATGTTTTAAACTTGTTTAAATCTTGGTCAAACCTAGGATTATGACCAAGATACAAATGGGCACAAAAAAATAAAAAAATGAAAAACAAAAGCACATAGTGTTCTTATGTCATATCGTAAGCATTCAAGTTGATAAACAAGGTCTAGATATATCCAAACCAGACAAATCATGTATCTACTCCCTGTCGATCTTATGAAGTCTAGCATGAAGAAAAGTCGTTTTGGTTTTCAAACATGGAAATTTCAAGAACATCCCAAAAACTTCATTTTAGAGCGACTAAGAAGGATCCAGGCTTACCTTTCCATTTTCATGTTTTAAACTTGTTTAAATCTTGGTCAAATCTAGGATTTGACCAAGATTCAAATGGATATAAAATAAAAAAACAGAAAAATGAAAAACCAAAGCGCACATAGTCTTCTTATATGTCATATAGTAAGCATTAAAGTTGATAAACAAGGTCTGGACATATTCAAACTAGCTAGACAAATCATGTATCTACCCCTTAACCCCCAAACTCTGTCTTATGACGAAGTCAAGCATGAAGATAAGTGGTTTTGGGTTTCAAACATGGAAATTTCAAAAACCTCCCAAAAACTTCATTTTAGGGTGACTAAGAAGGATACAGGCTTCCCTTTTCATTTTCATGTTCTATACTTGTTTAAATCTTGGTCAAACCTAGGATTTGACCAAGATTCAAATGTGCATCAAAATTCCAAAATAAATCAGAAAAATGAAAAACCAAAGCACATAGTTTTCTTATGTCATATAGTAAGCATTAAAGTTGATAAACAAGGGTCTAGACATATTCAAACAAGAAAAATCATGTATCTACCCCCTAACGCTAAACTTTGTCTTATGTAGTCAAGCATGAAGAGAAGTGGTTTTGGGTTTCAAATATGGAAATTTCAAAAACCTATCAAAAGCTTCATTTTAGAGTGACTAAGAAGGATCCATGCTTACCTTTTCATTTTCATATTTTAAACTTGTTTAAATCTTGGTCAAACCTAGGATTTGACCAAGATTTAAATGGGCATAAAATTAAAAAAAATCAGAAAAATGAAAAACAAAAGCACATAGTCTTCTTATGTCACATACATATATATAGTAAGCATTCAAAAGTTGATAAACAAGGTCTAGCTAGACATATTCAAATAAGACAAATCATGTATCTACCCATCTAAAACCATAAACTCTGTCTTATGAAGTAAAGCATGAAGAGAAGTGGTTTTTGGTTTCAAACATGGAAATTTCAAAAACGTCCCAAAATTAAAGCTTCATTTTAGAGTGACTAGTTAAGAAGGATCCAGGCTTACCTTTTCATTTTCATGTTTTAAACTTGTTTAAATCTTGGTCAAACCTAGGATTTGACCAATATTCAAATGGGCATAAAATAAAAAATAAAAATAAAATAAAAAACCAAAGCACATAGTCTTCTTATGTCATATAGTAATCATTCAAGTTCATAAATAAGGTCTAGATATATTCAAACCAGACAAATCATGTACCCCCTAACCCTAAACTTTGTCTTAATTATATATGAAGTCAAGCATGAAGCAGAGAAGTGTGTGGTTTTGGGTTTCCAAAATGGAAATTTCAAAAACCTCCCAAAAAGCTTCATTTTAATTAGACTGACTGGTTAATTAAGAAGGATCCATGATTAATTACCTTTTCATTGTCATGTTTTAAACTTGTTTAAATCTTGGTCGAACCTAGGATTTGACCAAGATTCAAATGGGCATAAAAATTCAGAAAAAAATCGAAAGAATGAAAAACCAAAGCACATAGCCTTCTTATGTCATATAGTAAGCATTCAAATTGATAAACATGGTCTAGACATATTCAAACCAGAAAAATCATGTATCTACCCCTAACCCTAAACTCTGTCTTATGAAGTCAAGCATGAACAGAAGTACGGTGGTTTTGGGTTTCAAACATGGTAAATTCAAGAACCTCCCAAAAGCTTCATTTTAGAGTTACTAAGAGAAAGATCCAGACTTAATTACCTTATCATTTTCACATGTTAAACTTGTTTAAATATTGCTCAAATCTAGGATTTTACCAAGATTCTCAAATGTGCATAAAAATCAAAAAATGAAATACCAGTGCACATAGTCCTCTTATGTCATATAGTAAGCATTCAAGTTGATAAACAAGGTCTAGACATACTCAAACAAGACAAATCATGTATCTACCCCCTATCGACCCTAAACTTCGTCTTATGAAGTCAAGCATGAAGAGAAGTGGTTTTGGGTTTCAAACATGGAAATTTCAAAAACCTCCCAAAATTCAGCTTCATTTTAGAGCGACTAAGAAGGATCGATGCTTACCTTTTCATTTTCATGTTTTAAACTTATTTAAATCTTGGTCAAACCTAGGATTTGACCAAGATTCAAATGGGCATAAAAATTCAGACAAAAAATCTAAAGAATGAAAAACCAAAGCACATAGCCTTATTAATTATGTCATATAGTAAACACTCAAGTTGATAAACAAGGTCTAGACATATTCAAACCACAAAAATCATGTGTATATCTACCCCTAACCCTAAACTCTGTCTTATGAAGTCAATCATGAAGAGAATTGGTTTTGGGTTTCAAACATGGAAATTTCAAGTACGTCCCAAAAGCTTCATATATTTTAGAGTGACTAATTAAGAAGGATCTTGGCTTACGTTTTCATTTTCATGCTTGAAACTTGTTTAAATCTTGGTTGAACCTAGGATTTGACCAGAATCAAATGTGCATAAAATTCTTTAAAAAAATAGAAAAATGAAAAACAAAAGCACATGGTTGGTCTTCTTATGTCATATAGTAAGCATTCAAGTTGATAAACAAGGTTTAGACATATTCAAACCAGACAAATCATGTATCTACCCCCTAATCCTAAACTCGGTCTTATGAAGTCTAGCATGAAGAGAAGTCGTTTTGGGTTTCAAACATTTAAGCCAAAAGCCCCATTTCAAATATTTCAAACTTATTCAAATTTGGTTCAAATTTGAAAGACACACAAGTTATAGCACACATAGTGCATACATTCTCACACATACTGCACTAGATGCTAACCCGGCCTATAGTCTGAGGCCATTGGATGAGGTCGAAAAAATTCTTGGATTAGAAATGGGGATGTTCGAACCCCGTAGTTGGATTTTTTGAACCTTGATCTGTTGTACTGGGCAAAACCCTAGTTTAACCTATTTAATTATAGATTCGTAGGTCGATTTTTCTACCTTTTTATTATTAATATGTAGCACATGTGTGTTTGCCCGTCGAGTGAAACTCGGAGGAAGAGGGATCACTCGGAAGGAGAGAAGAAGGGAGAGAATTATGGTGTCTCCACTTTTTCGGGTGATGATGTTGACTTTTGTGCAGGGTTTGTCAGTGAGCAGGAGGTGCGAGCGAGCGAGTCGAGCGAGGCCGAGAATGAGAGAGATTTGTTTTTTTTTGTGAGAGGGACAACCGAAGGATCCAGAAGGACCCACAGACTTCCAATATCCTGATGCGTCTTCTCTTGACAAAGAAAATGGCTGGGAGTTTGCGTACCTATTGCACGTGACTTGTCCTCACTGAAGTGTGGGACCTCACGCATGGGCACCACACGTAAGTGACAGACCTGCTGGTGTAAAAGCTCGGTTGATTATTATAGTGCATTAGAACAAAGTTTCCTATGGATTCAAGGGTAGGAAATCCAAGTTAACTCATTTACATGACATTATTTTTTCCATGAAGCAAAGTTAACGCACCTATCAATTGGTACATTTTGGAGTGACTAAGAAGGATCCAGGCTTACTTATTCGTTTTCACGTGTAAAACTTGTCTAAATCTTGGTCAAACAAAATTGGCAGAAAATTCAAAAAAAAAAACAGAAAAATGAAAAACCAAAGCACATAGTCTTCTTATGTCATATAGTAAGCATTAAAGATGATAAACAAGACCTAGACATATTCAAACCATACAAATCATGTATCTACCCGCTAACCCCTAAACTATGTCTTAAGAAGTCAAGCATGAAGAGAAGTGGTTTTGGGTTTCAAACATGGAAATTTCAAAAACCTCCCAAAAACTTCATTTTAGAGTGACTAAGAAGGATACATGCTTCCCTTTTCATTTTCATGTTTTAAACTTGTTTAAATCTTTGTCAAACCTAGGATTTGACCAAGATACAAGTGGGCACAAAAAAATAAAAAAAATGAAAAACAAAAGCACATAGTGTTCTTATGTCATATCGTAAGCATTCAAGTTGATAAACATGGTCTAGACATATTCAAACCAGAAAAATCATGTATCTACCCCTAACCCTAAACTCTGTCTTATGAAGTCAAGCATGAACAGAAGTACGGTGGTTTTGGGTTTCAAACATGGTAAATTCAAGAACCTCCCAAAAGCTTCATTTTAGAGTTACTAAGAGAAAGATCCAGACTTAATTACCTTATCATTTTCACATGTTAAACTTGTTTAAATCTTGCTCAAATCTAGGATTTTACCAAGATTCTCAAATGGGCATAAAAATCAAAAAATGAAATACCAGTGCACATAGTCCTCTTATGTTATATAGTAAGCATTCAAGTTGATAAACAAGGTCTAGACATATTCAAACAAGACAAATCATGTATCTACCCCCTATCGACCCTAAACTTTGTCTTATGAAGTCAAGCATGAAGAGAAGTGGTTTTGGGTTTCAAACATGGAAATTTCAAAAACCTCCCAAAATTCAGCTTCATTTTAGAGCGACTAAGAAGGATCGATGCTTCCTTTTCATTTTCATGTTTTAAACTTATTTAAATCTTGGTCAAACCTAGGATTTGACCAAGATTCAAATGGGCATAAAAATTCAGACAAAAAATCAAAAGAATGAAAAACCAAAGCACATAGCCTTCTTAATTATGTCATATAGTAAACACTCAAGTTGATAAACAAGGTCTAGACATATTCAAACCAGAAAAATCATGTGTATATCTACCCCTAACCCTAAACTCTGTCTTATGAAGTCAATCATGAAGAGAATTGGTTTTGGGTTTCAAACATGGAAATTTCAAGTACGTCCCAAAAGCTTCATATATTTTAGAGTGACTAATTAAGAAGGATCTTGGCTTACGTTTTCATTTTCATGCTTGAAACTTGTTTAAATCTTGGTTGAACCTAGGATTTGACCAGAATCAAATGTGCATAAAATTCTTTAAAAAAATAGAAAAATGAAAAACAAAAGCACATGGTTGGTCTTCTTATGTCATATAGTAAGCATTCAAGTTGATAAACAAGGTTATACATATTCAAACCAGACAAATCATGTATCTACCCCCTAACCCTAAACTCGGTCTTATGAAGTCTAGCATGAAGAGAAGTCGTTTTGGGTTTCAAACATTTAAGCCAAAAGCCCCATTTCAAATATTTCAAACTTATTCAAATTTGGTTCAAATTTGAAAGACACACAAGTTATAGCACACATAGTGCATACATTCTCATACATACTGCACTAGATGCTAACCCGGCCTATAGTCTGAGGCCATTGGATGAGGTCGAAAAAATTCTTGGATTAGAAATGGGGATGTTCGAACCCCGTAGTTGGATTTTTTGAACCTTGATCTGTTGTACTGGGCAAAACCCTAGTTTAACCTATTTAATTATAGATTCGTCGGTCGATTTTTCTACCTTTTTATTATTAATATGTAGCACATGTGTGTTTGCCCGTCGAGTGAAACTCGGAGGAAGAGGGATCACTCGGAAGTAGAGAAGAAGGGAGAGAATTATGGTGTCTCCCCTTTTTTGGGTGATGATGTTGACTTTTGTGCAGGGTTTGTCAGTGAGCAGGAGGTGCGAGCGAGCGAGCGAGCGAGTCGAGCGAGGCCGAGAATGAGAGAGATTTGTTTTTTTTGTGAGAGGGACAACTGAAGGATCCAGAAGGACCCACAGACTTCCAATATCCTGATGCGTCTTCTCTTGACAAAGAAAATGGCTGGGAGTTTGCGTACCTATTGCACGTGACTTGTCCTCACTGAAGTGTGGGACCTCACGCATGGGCACCACACGTAAGTGACAGACCTGCTGGTGTAAAAGCTCGGTTGATTATTATAGTGCATTAGAAGAAAGTTTCCTATGGATTCAAGGGTAGGAAATCCAAGTTAACTCATTTACATGACATTATTTTTTCCATGAAGCAAAGTTAACGCACCTATCAATTGGTACATTTTGGAGTGACTAAGAAGGATCCAGGCTTACTTATTCGTTTTCACGTGTAAAACTTGTCTAAATCTTGGTCAAACAAAATTGGCAGAAAATTCAAAAAAAAAAAACAAAAAAATGAAAAACCAAAGCACATAGTCTTCTTATGTCATATAGTAAGCATTAAAGATGATAAACAAGACCTAGACATATTCAAACCATACAAATCATGTATCTACCCGCTAACCCCTAAACTATGTCTTAAGAAGTCAAGCATGAAGAGAAGTGGTTTTGGGTTTCAAACATGGAAATTTCAAAAACCTCCCAAAAACTTCATTTTAGAGTGACTAAGAAGGATACATGCTTCCCTTTTCATTTTCATGTTTTAAACTTGTTTAAATCTTGGTCAAACCTAGGATTTGACCAAGATACAAGTGGGCACAAAAAAATAAAAAAAATGAAAAACAAAAGCACATAGTGTTCTTATGTCATATCGTAAGCATTCAAGTTGATAAACATGGTCTAGACATATTCAAACCAGAAAAATCATGTATCTACCCCTAACCCTAAACTCTGTCTTATGAAGTCAAGCATGAACAGAAGTACGGTGGTTTTGGGTTTCAAACATGGTAAATTCAAGAACCTCCCAAAAGCTTCATTTTACAGTTACTAAGAGAAAGATCCAGACTTAATTACCTTATCATTTTCACATGTTAAACTTGTTTAAATCTTGCTCAACAAACCTAGGATTTTACCAAGATTCTCAAATGGGCATAAAAATCAAAAAATGAAATACCAATGCACATAGTCCTCTTATGTCATATAGTAAGCATTCAAGTTGATAAACAAGGTCTAGACATATTCAAACAAGACAAATCATGTATCTACCCCCTATCGACCCTAAACTTCGTCTTATGAAGTCAAGCATGAAGAGAAGTGGTTTTGGTTTCAAACATGGAAATTTCAAAAACCTCCCAAAATTCAGCTTCATTTTAGAGCGACTAAGAAGGATCGATGCTTACCTTTTCATTTCCATGTTTTAAAATTATTTAAATCTTGGTCAAACCTAGGATTTGACCAAGATTCAAATGGGCATAAAAATTCAGACAAAAAATCTAAAGAATGAAAAACCAAAGCACATAGCCTTCTTAATTATGTCATATAGTAAACACTCAAGTTGATAAACAAGGTCTAGACATATTCAAACCAGAAAAATCATGTGTATATCTACCCCTAACCCTAAACTCTGTCTTATGAAGTCAATCATGAAGAGAATTGGTTTTGGGTTTCAAACATGGAAATTTCAAGTACGTCCCAAAAGCTTCATATATTTTAGAGTGACTAATTAAGAAGGATCTTGGCTTACGTTTTCATTTTCATGCTTGAAACTTGTTTAAATCTTGGTTGAACCTAGGATTTGACCAGAATCAAATGTGCATAAAATTCTTAAAAAAAATAGAAAAATGAAAAACAAAAGCACATGGTCGGTCTTCTTATGTCATATAGTAAGCATTCAAGTTGATAAACAAGGTTTAGACATATTCAAACCAGACAAATCATGTATCTACCCCCTAACCCTAAATTCGGTCTTATGAAGTCTAGCATGAGGAGAAGTTGTTTTGGGTTTCAAACGTTTAAGCCAGAAGCCCCATTTCAAATATTTCAAACTTATTCAAATTTGGTTCAAATTTGAAAGACACACAAGTTATAGCACACATAGTGCATACATTCTCACACATACTGCACTAGATGCTAACCCGGCCTATAGTTTGAGGCCATTGGATGAGGTCGAATTTTTTTTTGGATTAGAAATGGGGTTGTTCGAACCCCGTAGTTGGATTTTTTGAACCTTGATCTGTAGTACTGGGCAAAACCCTAGTTTAACCTATTTAATTATAGATTCGTAGGTCGATTTTTCTACCTTTTTATTATTACTATGCAGCACATGTGTGTTTGCCCGTCGAGTGAAACTCGGAGGAAGAGGGATCACTCGGAAGGAGAGAAGAAGGGAGAGAATTATGGTGTCTCCCCTTTTTCGGGTGATGATGTTGACTTTTGTGCAGGGTTTGTCAGTGAGCAGGAGGTGCGAGCGAGCGAGCGAGTCGAGCGAGGCCGAGAATGAGAGAGATTTGTTTTTCTTTGTGAGAGGGACAACCAAAGGATCCAGAAGGACCCACAGACTTCCAATATCCTGATGTGTCTTCTCTTGACAAAGAAAATTGCTGGGAGTTTGCGTACCTATTGCACGTGACTTGTGCTCACTGAAGTGTGGGACCTCACGCATGGGCACCACACATAAGTGACAGACCTGCTGGTGTAAAAGCTCGGTTGATTATTATAGTGCATTAGAACAAAGTTTCCTATGGATTCAAGGGTAGGAAATCCAAGTTAACTCATTTACATGACATTATTTTTTCCATGAAGCAAAGTTAACGCACCTATCAATTGGTACATTTTGGAGTGACTAAGAAGGATCCAGGTTTACTTATTCGTTTTCACGTGTAAAACTTGTCTAAATCTTGGTCAAACAAAATTGGCAGAAAATTCAATAAAAAACAGAAAAATGAAAAACCAAAGCACATAGTCTTCTTATGTCATATAGTAAGCATTAAAGTTGATAAACAAGGTCTAGACATATTCAAACCATACAAATCATGTATCTACCCGCTAACCCCTAAACTATGTCTTAAGAAGTCAAGCATGAAGAGAAGTGGTTTTGGGTTTCAAACATGGAAATTTCAAAAACCTCCCAAAAACTTCATTTTAGAGTGACTAAGAAGGATACATGCTTCCCTTTTCATTTTCATGTTTTAAACTTGTTTAAATCTTGGTCAAACCTAGGATTTGACCAAGATACAAATGGGCACAAAAAAATAAAAAAAATGAAAAACAAAAGCACATAGTGTTCTTATGTCATATCGTAAGCATTCAAGTTGATAAACAAGGTCTAGATATATCCAAACCAGACAAATCATGTATCTACTCCCTGTCGATCTTATGAAGTCTAGCATGAAGAAAAGTCGTTTTGGGTTTCAAACATGGAAATTTCAAGAACATCCCAAAAGCTTCATTTTAGAGCGACTAAGAAGGATCCAGTCTTACCTTTCCATTTTCATGTTTTAAACTTGTTTAAATCTTGGTCAAATCTAGGATTTGACCAAGATTCAAATGGGCATAAAATAAAAAAACAAAAAAATGAAAAACCAAAGCGCACATAGTCTTCTTATATGTCATATAGTAAGCATTAAAGTTGATAAACAAGGTCTGGACATATTCAAACTAGCTAGACAAATCATGTATCTACCGCCTAACCCCTAAACTCTGTCTTATGACGAAGTCAAGCATGAAGATAAGTGGTTTTGGGTTTCAAACATGGAAATTTCAAAAACCTCCCAAAAACTTCATTTTAGGGTGACTAAGAAGGATACATGCTTCCCTTTTCATTTTCATGTTCTATACTTGTTTAAATCTTGGTCAAACCTAGGATTTAACCAAGATTCAAATGTGCATCAAAATTCCAAAATAAATAAGAAAAATGAAAAACCAAAGCACATAGTTTTCTTATGTCATATAGTAAGCATTAAAGTTGATAAACAAGGGTCTAGACATATTCAAACAAGAAAAATCATGTATCTACCCCCTAACCCTAAACTTTGTCTTATGTAGTCAAGCATGAAGAGAAGTGGTTTTGGGTTTCAAATATGGAAATTTCAAAAACCTATCAAAAGCTTCATTTTAGAGTGACTAAGAAGGATCAATGCTTACCTTTTCATTTTCATATTTTAAACTTGTTTAAATCTTGGTCAAACCTAGGATTTGACCAAGATTTAAATGGGCATAAAATTAAAAAAAAATCGGAAAAATGAAAAACAAAAGCACATAGTCTTCTTATGTCACATACATATATATAGTAAGCATTCAAAAGTTGATAAACAAGGTCTAGCTAGACATATTCAAATAAGACAAATCATGTATCTACCCATCTAAAACCATAAACTCTGTCTTATGAAGTCAAGCATGAAGAGAAGTGGTTTTTGTTTTCAAACATGGAAATTTCAAAAACCTCCCAAAATTAAAGCTTCATTTTAGAGTGACTAGTTAAGAAGGATCCAGGCTTACCTTTTCATTTTCATGTTTTAAACTTGTTTAAATCTTGGTCAAACCTAGGATTTGACCAATATTCAAATGGGCATAAAATAAAAAAAATAAAAAATAAAAAACCAAAGCACATAGTCTTCTTATCTCAAATAGTAAGCATTCAAGTTCATAAACAAGGTCTAGACATATTCAAACCAGACAAATCATGTACCCCCTAACCCTAAACTTTGTCTTAATTATATATGAAGTCAAGCATGAAGCAGAGAAGTGTGTGGTTTTGGGTTTCAAACATGGAAATTTCAAAAACGTCCCAAAAAGCTTCATTTTAATTAGACTGACTGGTTAATTAAGAAGGATCCATGATTAATTACCTTTTCATTGTCATGTTTTAAACTTGTTTAAATCTTGGTCGAACATAGGATTTGACCAAGATTCAAATGGGGATAAAAATTCAGAAAAAATCGAAAGAATGAAAAACGAAAGCACATAGCCTTCTTATGTCATATATTAAGCATTCAAATTGATAAACATGGTCTAGACATATTCAAACCAGAAAAATCATGTATCTACCCCTAACCCTAAACTCTGTCTTATGAAGTCAAGCATGAACAGAAGTACGGTGGTTTTGGGTTTCAAACATGGTAAATTCAAGAACCTCCCAAAAGATTCATTTTAGAGTTACTAAGAGAAAGATCCAGACTTAATTACCTTATCATTTTCACATGCTAAACTTGTTTAAACCTTGCTCAACAAACCTAGGATTTTACCAAGATTCTCAAATGGGCATAAAAATCAAAAAATGAAATACCAATGCACATAGTCCTCTTATGTCATATAGTAAGCATTCAAGTTGATAAACAAGGTCTAGACATATTCAAACAAGACAAATCATGTATCTACCCCCTATCGACCCTAAACTTCGTCTTATGAAGTCAAGCATGAAGAGAAGTGGTTTTGGGTTTCAAACATGGAAATTTCAAAAACCTCCCAAAATTCAGCTTCATTTTAGAGCGACTAAGAAGGATCGATGCTTACCTTTTCATTTCCATGTTTTAAACTTATTTAAATATTGGTCAAACCTAGGATTTGACCAAGATTCAAATGGGCATAAAAATTCAGACAAAAAATCTAAAGAATGAAAAACCAAAGCACATAGCCTTCTTAATTATGTCATATAGTAAACACTCAAGTTGATAAACAAGGTCTAGACATATTCAAACCAGAAAAATCATGTGTATATCTACCCCTAACCCTAAACTCTGTCTTATGAAGTCTATCATGAAGAGAATTGGTTTTGGGTTTCAAACATGGAAATTTCAAGTACGTCGCAAAAGCTTCATATATTTTAGAGTGACTAATTAAGAAGGATCTTGGCTTACATTTTCATTTTCATGCTTGAAACTTGTTTAAATCTTGGTTGAACCTAGGATTTGACCAGAATCAAATGTACATAAAATTCTTATAAAAAATAGAAAAATGAAAAACAAAAGCACATGGTCTTCTTATGTCATATAGTAAGCATTCAAGTTGATAAACAAGGTTTAGACATATTCAAACCAGACAAATCATGTATCTACCCCCTAACCCTAAACTCGGTCTTATGAAGTCTAGCATGAGGAGAAGTCGTTTTGGGTTTCAAACGTTTAAGCCAAAAGCCCCATTTCAAATATTTCAAACTTATTCAAATTTGGTTCAAATTTGAAAGACAGACAAGTTATAGCACACATAGTGCATACATTCTCACACATACTGCACTAGATGCTAACCCGGCCTATAGTTTGAGGCCATTGGATGAGGTCGAAAAAATTCTTGGATTAGAAATGGGGTTGTTCGAACCCCGTAGTTGAATTTTTTGAACCTTGATCTGTAGTACTGGGCAAAACCCTAGTTTAACCTTTTTAATTATAGATTCGTAGGTCGATTTTTCTACCTTTTTATTATTACTATGCAGCACATGTGTGTTTGCTCGTCGAGTGAAACTCGGAGGAAGAGGGATCACTCGGAAGGAGAGAAGAAGGGAGAGAATTATGGTGTCTCCCCTTTTTCGGGTGATGATGTTGACTTTTGTGCAGGGTTTGTCAGTGAGCAGGAGGTGCGAGCGAGCGAGCGAGCGAGTCGAGCGAGGCCGAGAATGAGAGAGATTTGTTTTTTTGTGAGAGGGACAACCGAAAGATCCAGAAGGACCCACAGACTTCCAATATCCTGATGCGTCTTCTCTTGACAAAGAAAATGGCTGGGAGTTTGCGTACCTATTGCACGTGACTTGTGCTCACTGAAGTGTGGGACCTCACGCATGGGCACCACACGTAAGTGACAGACCTGCTGGTGTAAAAGCTCGGTTGATTATTATAGTGCATTAGAACAAAGTTTCCTATGGATTCAAGGGTAGGAAATCCAAGTTAACTCATTTACATGACATTATTTTTTCCATGAAGCAAAGTTAACGCACCTATCAATTGGTACATTTTGGAGTGACTAAGAAGGATCCAGGCTTACTTATTCGTTTTCACGTGTAAAACTTGTCTAAATCTTGGTCAAACAAAATTGGCAGAAAATTCAAAAAAAAAACAGAAAAATGAAAAACCAAAGCACATAGTCTTCTTATGTCATATAGTAAGCATTAAAGTTGATAAACAAGGTCTAGACATATTCACACCATACAAATCATGTATCTACCCGCTAACCCCTAAACTATGTCTTAAGAAGTCAAGCATGAAGAGAAGTGGTTTTGGGTTTCAAACATGGAAATTTCAAAAACCTCCCAAAAACTTCATTTTAGAGTGACTAAGAAGGATACATGGTTCCCTTTTCATTTTCATGTTTTAAACTTGTTTAAATCTTGGTCAAACCTAGGATTTGACCAAGATACAAATAGGCACAAAAAAATAAAAAAAAATGAAAAACAAAAGCACATAGTGTTCTTATGTCATATCGTAAGCATTCAAGTTGATAAACAAGGTCTAGATATATCCAAACCAGACAAATCATGTATCTACTCCCTGTCGATCTTATGAAGTCTAGCATGAAGAAAAGTCGTTTTGGGTTTCAAACATGGAAATTTCAAGAACATCCCAAAAACTTCATTTTAGAGCGACTAAGAAGGATCCAGGCTTACCTTTCCATTTTCATGTTTTAAACTTGTTTAAATCTTGGTCAAATCCAAATGGGCATAAAATAAAAAAACAGAAAAATGAAAAACTAAAGCGCACATAGTCTTCTTATATGTCATATAGTAAGCATTAAAGTTGATAAACAAGGTCTGGGCATATTCAAACTAGCTAGACAAATCATGTATCTACCCCCTAACCCCTAAACTCTGTCTTATAACGAAGTCAAGCATGAAGATAAGTGGTTTTGGGTTTCAAACATGGAAATTTGAAAAACCTCCCAAAAACTTCATTTTAGGGTGACTAAGAAGGATACAGGCTTCCCTTTTCATTTTCATGTTCTATACTTGTTTAAATCTTGGTCAAACCTAGGATTTGACCAAGATTCAAATGTGCATCAAAATTCCAAAATAAATCAGAAAAATGAAAAACCAAAGCACATAGTTTTCTTATGTCATATAGTAAGCATTAAAGTTGATAAACAAGGGTCTAGACATATTCAAACAAGAAAAATCATGTATCTACCCCCTAACGCTAAACTTTGTCTTATGTAGTCAAGCATGAAGAGAAGTGGTTTTGGGTTTCAAATATGGAAATTTCAAAAACCTATCAAAAGCTTCATTTTAGAGTGACTAAGAAGGATCCATGCTTACCTTTTCATTTTCATATTTTAAACTTGTTTAAATCTTGGTCAAACCTAGGATTTGACCAAGATTTAAATGGGCATAAAATTAAAAAAAATTGGAAAAATGAAAAACAAAAGCACATAGTCTTCTTATGTCACATACATATATATAGTAAGCATTCAAAAGTTGATAAACAAGGTCTAGCTAGACATATTCAAATAAGACAAATCATGTATCTACCCATCTAAAACCATAAACTCTGTCTTATGAAGTCAAGCATGAAGAGAAGTGGTTTTTGGTTTCAAACATGGAAATTTCAAAAACCTCCCAAAATTAAAGCTTCATTTTAGAGTGACTAGTTAAGAAGGATCCAGGCTTACCTTTTCATTTTCATGTTTTAAACTTGTTTAAATCTTGGTCAAACCTAGGATTTGACCAATATTCAAATGGGCATAAAATAAAAAAATAAATAAAATAAAAAACCAAAGTACATAGTCTTCTTATGTCATATAGTAAGCATTCAAGTTCATAAACAAGGTCTAGACATATTCAAACCAGACAAATCATGTACCCCCTAACCCTAAACTTTGTCTTAATTATATATGAAGTCAAGCATGAAGCAGAGAAGTGTGGTTTTGGGTTTCAAACATGGAAATTTCAAAAACCTCCCAAAAAGCTTCATTTTAATTAGACTGACTGGTTAATGAAGAAGGATCCATGATTACTTACCTTTTCATTGTCATGTTTTAAACTTGTTTAAATCTTGGTCGAACCTAGGATTTGACCAAGATTCAAATGGGCATAAAAATTCAGAAAAAAATCGAAAGAATGAAAAACCAAGCACATAGCCTTCTTATGTCATATAGTAAGCATTCAAATTGATAAACATGGTCTAGACATATTCAAACCAGAAAAATCATGTATCTACCCCTAACCCTAAACTCTGTCTTATGAAGTCAAGCATGAATGTAATACGGTGGTTTTGGGTTTCAAACATGGTAAATTCAAGAACCTCCCAAAAGCTTCATTTTAGAGTTACTAAGAGAAAGATCCAGACTTAATTACCTTATCATTTTCACATGTTAAACTTGTTTAAATCTTGCTCAAACCTAGGATTTTACCAAGATTCGCAAATGGGCATAAAAATCAAAAAATGAAATACCAATGCACATAGTCCTCTTATGTCATATAGTAAGCATTCAAGTTGATAAACAAGGTCTAGACATATTCAAACAAGACAAATCATGTATCTACCCCCTATCGACCCTAAACTTCGTCTTATGAAGTCAAGCATGAAGAGAAGTGGTTTTGGGTTTCAAACATGCAAATTTCAAAAACCTCCCAAAATTCAGCTTCATTTTAGAGCGACTAAGAAGGATCGATGCTTACCTTTTCATTTTCATGTCTTAAACTTATTTAAATCTTGGTCAAACCTAGGATTTGACCAAGATTCAAATGGGCATAAAAATTCAGACAAAAAATCTAAAGAATGAAAAACCAAAGCACATAGCCTTCTTAATTATGTCATATAGTAAACACTCAAGTTGATAAACAAGGTCTAGACATATTCAAACCAGAAAAATCATGTGTATATCTACCCCTAACCCTAAACTCTGTCTTATGAAGTCAATCATGAAGAGAATTGGTTTTGGGTTTCAAACATGGAAATTTCAAGTACGTCCCAAAAGCTTCATATATTTTAGAGTGACTAATTAAGAAGGATCTTGGCTTACGTTTTCATTTTCATGCTTGAAACTTGTTTAAATCTTGGTTGAACCTAGGATTTGACCAGAATCAAATGTGCATAAAATTCTTAAAAAAATAGAAAAATGAAAAACAAAAGCACATGGCCGGTCTTCTTATGTCATATAGTAAGCATTCAAGTTGATAAACAAGGTTTAGACATATTCAAACCAGACAAATCATGTATCTACCCCCTAACCCTAAACTCGGTCTTATGAAGTCTAGCATGAAGAGAAGTCATTTTGGGTTTCAAACGTTTAAGCCAAAAGCCCCATTTCAAAGATTTCAAACTTATTCAAATTTGGTTCAAATTTGAAAGACACACAAGTTATAGCACACATAGTGCATACATTCTCACACATACTGCACTAGATGCTAACCCGGCCTATAGTTTGAGGCCATTGGATGAGGTCGAAAAAATTCTTGGATTAGAAATGGGGTTGTTCGAACCCCGTAGTTGGATTTTTTGAACCTTGATCTGTAGTACTGGGCAAAACCCTAGTTTAACCTATTTAATTATAGATTCGTAGGTCGATTTTTCTACCTTATTATTATTACTATGCAGCACATGTGTGTTTGCCCGTCGAGTGAAACTCGGAGGAAGAGGGATCACTCGGAAGGAGAGAAGAAGGGAGAGAATTATGGTGTCTCCCCTTTTTCGGGTGATGATGTTGACTTTTGTGCAGGGTTTGTCAGTGAGCAGGAGGTGCGAGCGAGCGAGCGAGTCGAGCGAGGCCGAGAATGAGAGAGATTTATTTTTTTTGTGAGAGGGACAACCGAAGGATCCAGAAGGACCCACAGACTTCCAATATCCTGATGCGTCTTCTCTTGACAAAGAAAATGGCTGGGAGTTTGCGTACCTATTGCACGTGACTTGTGCTCACTGAAGTGTGGGACCTCACGCATGGGCACCACACGTAAGTGACAGACCTGCTGGTATAAAAGCTCGGTTGATTATTATAGTGCATTAGAACAAAGTTTCCTATGGATTCAAGGGTAGGAAATCAAAGTTAACTCATTTACATGACATTATTTTTTCCATGAAGCAAAGTTAATGCACCTATCAATTGGTACATTTTGGAGTGACTAAGAAGGATCCAGGCTTACTTATTCGTTTTCACGTGTAAAACTTGTCTAAATCTTGGTCAAACAAAATTGGCAGAAAATTCAAAAAAAAACAGAAAAATGAAAAACCAAAGCACATAGTCTTCTTATGTCATATAGTAAGCATTAAAGTTGATAAACAAGGTCTAGACATATTCAAACCATACAAATCATGTATCTACCCGCTAACCCCTAAACTATGTCTTAAGAAGTCAAGCATGAAGAGAAGTGGTTTTGGGTTTCAAACATGGAAATTTCAAAAACCTCCCAAAAACTTCATTTTAGAGTGACTAAGAAGGATACATGCTTCCCTTTTCATTTTCATGTTTTAAACCTGTTTAAATCTTGGTCAAACCTAGGATTTGACCAAGATACAAATGGGCACAAAAAAATAAAAAAATGAAAAACAAAAGCACATAGTGTTCTTATGTCATATCGTAAGCATTCAAGCTAATAAACAAGGTCTAGATATATCCAAACCAGACAAATCATGTATCTACTCCCTGTCGATCTTATGAAGTCTAGCATGAAGAAAAGTCGTTTTGGGTTTCAAACATGGAAATTTCAAGAACATCCCAAAAGCTTCATTTTAGAGCGACTAAGAAGGATCCAGGCTTACCTTTCCATTTTCATGTTTTAAACTTGTTTAAATCTTGGTCAAATCTAGGATTTGACCAAGATTCAAATGGTCATAAAATAAAAAAATAGAAAAATGAAAAACCAAAGCGCACATAGTCTTCTTATATGTCATATAGTAAGCGTTAAAGTTGATAAACAAGGTCTGGACATATTAAAACTAGCTAGACAAATCATGTATCTACCCCCTAACCCCTAAACTCTGTCTTATGACGAAGTCAAGCATGAAGATAAGTGGTTTTAGGTTTCAAACATGGAAATTTCAAAAACCTCCCAAAAAATTCATTTTAGGGTGACTAATTACGAAGGATACATGCTTCCCTTTTCATTTTCATGTTCTATACTTGTTTAAATCTTGGTCAAACCTAGGATTTGACCAAGATTCAAATGTGCATCAAAATTCCAAAAAATATCAGAAAAATGAAAAACCAAAGCACATAGTTTTCTAATGTCATATAGTAAGCATTAAAGTTGATAAACAAGGTCTAGACATATTCAAACAAGAAAAATCATGTATCTACCCCCTAACCCTAAACTTTGTCTTATGTAGTCAAGCATGAAGAGAAGTGGTTTTGGGTTTCAAATATGGAAATTTCAAAAACCTATCAAAAGCTTCATTTTAGAGTGACTAAGAAGGATCAATGCTTACCTTTTCATTTTCATATTTGAAACTTGTTTAAATCATTGTCAAACCAGGATTTGACCAAG
Source organism: Lolium perenne (assembly GCF_019359855.2). Classification (NCBI taxonomy): domain Eukaryota; kingdom Viridiplantae; phylum Streptophyta; class Magnoliopsida; order Poales; family Poaceae; genus Lolium; species Lolium perenne. The sequence goes on from NC_067245.2 coordinate 68,684,212, forward strand.
ATTTAAATGGGCATAAAATTAAAAAAATCAGAAAAATGAAAAACAAAAGCACATAGTCTTCTTATGTCACATATATATATAGTAAGCATTCAAAAGTTGATAAACAAGGTCTATACATATTCAAATAAGACAAATCATGTATCTACCCCTAACCCTAAACTCTGTCTTATGAAGTCAAGCATGAAGAGAAGTGGTTTTTGGTTTCAAACATGGAAATTTCAAAAACCTCCCAAAAGCTTCATTTTAGAGTGACTAAGAAGGATCCAGGCTTACCTTTTCATTTTCATGTTTTAAACTTGTTTAAATCTTGGTCAAACCTAGGATTTGACCAATATTAAAATGGGCATAAAATAAAAAAATAAAAAAAAACCAAAGCACATAGTCTTCTTATGTCACATAGTAAGCATTCAAGTTCATAAACAAGGTCTAGACATATTCAAACCAGACAAATCATGTATCTACCCCCTATCGACCCTAAACTTCGTCTTATGAAGTCAAGCATGAAGAGAAGTGGTTTTGGGTTTCAAACATGGAAATTTCAAAAACCTACCAAAAGCTTCATTTTAGAGCGAGTAAGAAGGATCGATGCTTATCTTTTCATTTTCATGTTTTAAACTTATTTAAATCTTGGTCAAACCTAGGATTTGACCAAGATTCAAATGGGCATAAAAATTCAGACAAAAATCTAAAGAATGAAAAACCAAAGCACATAGCCTAGCTTCTTAATTATGTCATATACTAAACATTCAAGTTGATAAACAAGGTCTAGACATATTCAAACCAGAAAAATCGTGTATCTACCCCTAACCCTAAACTCTGTCTTATGAAGTCAAGCATGAAGACAAGTGGTTTTGAGTTTCAAGCATGCATGGAAATTTCGAGAACCTCCCAAAAGCTTCATTTTAGAGTGACTACGAAGGATCCATGCTTACACCTTTTCATTTTCATGTTTTAAACTTGTTTAAAACCTGGTCAAACCTGGGATTTGACCAAGATTCAAATGGGCATAAAATTCAAAAGAATTAGATAAATGAAAAACCATAGCACATAGTCTTCTTATGTCATATAGTAAGCATTCAAGTGGATAAACAAGCTTTAGACATACTGAAACCAGACAAATCATGTATCTAGCCCTATCCCTAAACTATGTCTTATGAAGTCTAGCATGAAAAGAAGTGGTTTTGGGTTTCAAACATGGAAATTTCAAAAACCTCCCAAAAGCTTCATTTTGGATTGACTAAGGAGGATCCAGGCTTACTTTTTTATTTTCATGTTTTAAACTTGTTTAAATCTAGGTCAAACCTAGGATTTGACCAAGATTCAAATGGACATAAAAAATCAACAGTTTACAACAGCACACAAAATAAACATGAAATTACATCTAAATCCCTAACTTTTACATGGAGGACCCCAGGCTGAAAGCAAGAAATGCGATCGGGTCTTGAATCTTGATGCGTCTTCTCTTGACAAAGAAGATCGCTGGGAGTTTGCGTACGTACAGCACGTCACTTGTGCTCACTGAAGTGTGGGACATGACGCATGCATGGGCAACACACGTAAGTGACATGGATTCAAGGGTAGGGAAGCCAAGAGAAAAAAAACGAGAATTTGGACAAAAATAACCCAATCTTGCTAGTATGTCGAAAGTTTGTTTTTCCCAATCTTTTCGACTTTGGGTTATTTCTGTCTATTTTGCCGAAAAAACGAGGACAGAGACTGGAAACGGTGATGCATCTAGCTTTAGAGTACGTCAGATTAAGACTTCCCAAGCAACACTAGTCTGACGTAAGTACAGTGTATACAGACAAGACAGGGACTAGACATTGCTACCCACGTCCCTCTGCGCCCCTTCAAAGAAATCATACTCCGTACTAGAATCTCGAAACGTAGGAATTAGTCTGACACGATTTCTGATTGTTTAATTCATAGGATTGCAATTTTCAGAATTCATTGACAATACATTTTTATACAAAAACAAAAAATCCTTCATTGTGTAACCGTATTTTACTACTAGTATTTCTTTTGGTTTTCACACGCAATCAAATGTTATTGGATCCAAATACCGTTGTTTCTCAATCCTATATATTTGGAGATGATCATCACTCTCTAATCATCCAATTTTCATATTCCCGCACTTTGAAAATCTTGCGAATAATCAAAGCAGCCAAAATGTATGGTGTGTATTGTATATGTTTATGCCATGCTTAGTTTCATCGAATATTGTTTGATTGCATCGCGGGGAAACCGCGTGAATTTAGATTAATTGTTGCATGTTTGTTTGTGGTGTGACCAACTGCTTTTGCAACGAAACAACCCCCCCCCCACCATGTACGCATTGTTTGGGTCGCATGCATGATGTGTACAAAATGTTAAAATAGAAATAATGTAGGAATTGAATATGATTGCATGTTGAATTAATCCTATATGAAAGAAATGACACAAATTTGAATTGCATGTTCTTTGGTTGTCGTGCTACACAAAAAACACGTGAATTAGTATGAATTATCATGTATTCAAGAATCAAAGGAGCCACTGAGATTTGAATCCCACAAAATTTATATGAATTTTCTTCGAACCAAACAAGCCCAACAAGATTCCAAAGGAATATAATACAACGAATCAAACAGCATCCGTTGTTGGAATATTTCCTTAGGACATCAATCCAATAGAAACTATATGATCCAGTTTCAGCGACAATCTGGTCGGTGTAGGATCGAGGAGGCCAATTGTATATATATGTTTGGACCCGGTTGGTTGAGTGATCATGCTCGTGACATCCAGCCTGAAAGGTAAAATTCGGGCAAGGCCAGCGTGACGCCACAATACTTTTGAAATATTCAAAAGCGCGTAATATTTGTGAAATTTTAATAATAGCTACTACTTATGTGAATTTTTTTCGTTCATACGCTTATTGGGGGTAGGCTAACCCTAATGGCCTCCTCAAGATCCCTACCTCTACCAAGGTTTCCCGAGTTCATCCACCTCAACGGGTTCTTTGCCACTTTCGACCATGTTGTGGGCATCATTTCGGGTTCCCGTACCACGGCCAGTCCTTTTCAGGAGTCCCGAACCCGATGCCATAATATTTGTTTGAAAAAAATTCAAGACCGCACAATATTTGTTGAAATAAATGAATAAGCATTTTTAAATAGCTAAATAAAAGAAGTATGAATTTTGAAAAATTTATTTTTTCTAAAACATTAATTGGAGCATTGACATGTTGAACCCACTTGTCGATTTTGCTATCAACATGACTAACTAGCTGATTAGATAACCAAGTGGTGAAATTTGCAACATATTAGACCACCACATGGTGGAAACTGCAAAAAAAATGTCCAAGTGGTGGTTTGTGCAACATATAGAGCAAAGACAAAGATATGGTAGTACAAGATGAATGTGCACTGCCGTGGGCCCGTGGTAATATATCATGATGATGGCAAAGGATCTTTTCTCTGCTGAAACTGTCCAGAGCTGATTTGATGAGACAAAATACAGCTCCACGGCGTGCAAGGACAGTATATAGTACATTAGCTTCTTCTCGGGTCATACGCCTTCACGACAGGTGCAGTAGTGCAGCAGAGACCAGAGAGAGAAGGCACGCCCGTAGTACTCATATTATTGATTTCAATTCAAATTGTTTTTTTGCCTGCTTCTCCGTCTTCTTCATCTCCATCTTCTCTAGCGACCCCGCCTACACCAGCAGCCCCTGCACCACCGCCGCCATGCCTTTTTCGGATCATCTCAAGCCACCTGTTTGATGGTACTAGTAGGAGTTGTGGACTTTTATCCATATCACTCTACCAGCTGCCGCTCGCACTGTCCTCCAATACCTCATACCCAAACGCCAGCGTCCCACTCCCACACCCCCACATCCACTTGACCGCATCCTTCCAATGGCGAGATCGATCAATGAGAGTGGCAGTTCTTGGGTGTTTCCTGATGGCCCCCTTGAAGAAATCGCATCCCGATGCGATGTCATCACCGCCGCGAGCCTCGTCGGTTCATGCAAGTTTTATCATGATTCAGCAACACAAAGTGTAGCTCTGCCTGCATCCCAGCCGTTTGGCATGCCATGTGTTCTTCATACTCACCAAACTGAGGTACCGCCCGCGCACAATCCCTTCTCCCGCGTCCACAAGTTCAAGCAGCAGGGTGCGCAGAAGGACAAGCAGCATGATGCAAAAGATCGCAAGGGTACCTTGTGCCAACTGACGCCGCTGGACAGGATCTCTTACGATGCCGTGATTCCAGATGGTGGTACAGGCATGTGGGCAGGCGCGAATGGAGATTGGATCGCCCTTCTTGGCTTCCCCTGGAATTGGGAGCTTGTCAATGTGTACACTGGTCGCCGGATTCCTCTACCACCAATAAGTGAGTTTAAATCCACCCCGGATAAACTTGTGTTCGAGTCTAATGATCAACATCTTCAACTGCTGAAGATAGCTATTTGCCGAGTTCCAACAGCTGCTTCAAATTATACTAGTTTCTCTGTTCTTGCCATCTTCAACGCGGCAATTGCAGTCCTTCATTGTGCTTCTAGCAGATGGACAGTTCTTGACAACCAGTTCTTAGCGTACGGCTACTCCGATGCAATCATCCACAAGGGTATTGTATTTGTCAGTAACTCGTATGCGAAGTTTATGCATGGAATCAACTTTCTTGGGGTAATTTTTCTCATCTCATATGATGTGTTTTCGCTATTTCTGCTAGTTTCAGATTTAGCTTTAGCCTTTTTCTTTTGTTGTGCAGTTTTGTGTCATGCCTCGTACCTTTCCCCCTCTATATTCAATCAAAATCAGCAGCGATATGCCTTTGAGTCAAAATAAAGTACTCCCTCCGATCCAAATCAAATTGACTCAGCTTTGTCTAGCCAGTGCATCTAGCTAGACAAACTTGAGTCAATTAATTTGTGCATATCTAGCTAGACACATCCAGTTGAGTCAATTAATTTGGATCGGAGGCAGTATTTTAGCTACATCATTATTCATGTATGTAATGAACTAATCAAGTTTTGTTGAACTGACTTCAAGCTGTGCTTTCCTTTGCAAGGTCCTTTGTTGATCAGCACGGCACCTATTCTGCCAGAACTTGATGAACAAGGTCGGTACAATCTTGGCTCCTGGTGGTTAGCACGATCTCCTGATGGTTCTAGACTTTTTCTGGTCCATACCTGGGGCGCACGACGGGCGGGATTATACTGGACTGGTTCGGATTTTACCCGCTGCCGCTACCTCCGAGGGTCGTCATGGTCGCACTATTCGCGGGTATGGTAAGGGTTTACTTGGCTGCGAGGTGTACAGCATGGACACCAGTGATTGATGCCACCGAGGCCATGGAGGAGGATTATTTCCCTTGGATCATATTCTCTCTTCCTTGGAGTGAACTATCCGATTATCATTCCAAAGAGAAGACGGGGCAGAACATGACCGTCCAAATATGGCGAGAAGCAACTCTATTTACACATCGCACCATGCGGTAGGCCTTGCATATCCTCCTTCTCCAGAAATTTGCCGCTTCGGTTTGAATTAAGACTGTACTGTTGGTTTCCAAACCAACATTAGATGGACATGGCGGCAGGTTCCGTTGTGGCTCATCCCAAGCTTCGCCAACGCCCGGCAATGGAACCTGCCTTCGTGTCACAGGTCCAGAAAGAAGGGCTGATGTACTTTATGTAATACTCGTGTTGTAATGCAAGATTTGTATCTGTTGAACTATTTCATTTGCATGTTTATCTCTACCTAGGCTACTCCCTTTCCGTAGTTGTGTTGTACTATCTGTTGAATTATTTCCTTTGCCTGTTATCTCTACCTAGGCTACTCCTCCGTAGTTGTTAAATTGATGTAATGCTCCTACAATGCAGGCTACACTGGGCGTGTGGCCTGTAATGTTATCAAACACCTTTTGTACTCGTTCTAGTAAGCATTTCACACTATAGCTCACATAATTAAAGTACTCCTACAACGTATTAGTTGAAAGATATCTCTCATAATTAAGTACCCCTCTTTGAGCTTATGCGAAACATAAATGACTATTTTAGAAATATATACTCTCGACACAAGATTATATTAAAAACAATGGTACATAGTTCTATTAGAAAAAGAAAGTGTGAATAGTAGAATGATGGAGAAGTGTTTTTTGAGGTCTGTGCATAGCTAGTGTTCATGGTGCAAAAGCACTTAGACTAGTCACAATGGGAAGTATCGTAGACTGATACTAGTCTATGATACAACACCTTCAATGCATAGTATCATGAATTAGTATCATGCAATGTTGCGAAAAACCAATTATTCATTTCTTTCCAAATAGACTAGCTTTGCGAGGATGACAAAACATTTCTTTATTGCCCTCTCGTATGAATCACCTCCATACATCACCTCTCATACCGATTGAAAGCCATGCCAAATCGTTGGTTCAAGACCATGAATACCAAGCCAATTTTGTTAGCTAGTTGGACCACCCTCGGATTGAGAACCAACGGTTGAAAGAAAGGTGGGCACCAACTCATATTTTTTTCTCGAGAGTCCGACACTTGATGTTGATTGCAAAGTTCAGAAAGGCCAAAATTTTGACATCCTCTTTGTGCAAGTCTTGCCACCATCCAAACTCGGTTTTGAAGTACCAACCAAGAAAAAAAAGCTTGCACTTTGGAGGACCCCATGGACCATGAAAAATTTGAAAAACATCCAGTAAATCATGCATATTTTGATTTATATTTTGGTGAAGTTTCATTCGATTTGAATCATAGGTTTGTGAGCAAATATATATTTAGTTTAAACTAGTGCTCGAGTACATAAGAATCTATTTAATCACAAGCTAGTCATCCGAATGGGATGAAATATTCATAGATTTTAAAACAAGGAATCTACATATTACTGGATTTTTTTTCAAAATTTTCTGAATTGTTTTTCTTTTTTAGCTTTGAAATAAGAGATAGTTTGGAACGTTGGATCTCAAATGGATGGTAGATGGTGGGACACAGTCACAATGTATCTTGGAAGCATCAAGTCACTGAAGCTCTGTCCGGTTTCCAAACCAAGCTAGGAAAGGCATTGAAAATGAAGTTCTGCTCTAAAACATTTCTCATTCCATTTTGGTGCTCGCGCGGTTGCATGCTGCCCACGTGTTAAGGTACGTGTCTCTGGCATGTAGAGAACTACGATTATTGGCGAAAAATATATCGAAATGGAAACTGTAAAAAAAAAGCCCTCTCTGGTCAACCTGATGTGACGAGACATCACTGCACCAAACTTCGTCGCAAATTTATAGATGGGTGGCGTGCTAGTCTACCAACAGTCAAATCGGCGCCCAGTCGCAGCAGCAGCCTAGAGTACTACCTAGTTTTTGCCCCTTGCATGTCTATCATCTTCTTCTTCACCCCGTTTCAAAAAAAATAAAAAAACTTCTTCTTCACCCTCCCAGAATCACGCGCACGCGCAGGATCTCGATCGCCACCACGCCGCATCAATAGTACTACTCCGTATACCTTTCTCTCCTTACCCCGGCCGGCCGCGCGCCGCATCGTTCCTTCCATAGTGCTCGCCCTCTCCTCCGAAAACCCCAAGCGCAGTTGCATCCGCCATCCACCTAAATCCATCTTCACGTGATGGATTATTCTAGGCTTTGCCGGGGTGGCGGGGACGGCCACTTGGAGGCTCTCACCGGCGACAACATCGACCTCATCGTTGCGCATCTGGATGTTACCTACACCGTCCGACTTGCCGCATGTTCCAGGGAGCTCTACGACATGATCAGCAAGGATGAAGGTAAGATGCACCATTGGGATGAACCCTGCCTGCTGATGCCTCCGCCTGCTTATTGGTTCGATGAACACTGGGACCTGGCGACAGCATCTCGTCTGCATGATACCGTGTACGACCTGGTGCCCCTCGACCATCCTCGCCGTTCATGCACGACAGAAAATGGCTTGGCGCGAACGGCGACTGGATCGCCGCCGCCGATCATCATGGGTGGTGCCTCGTGAACGTCTACACCGAGCGACATATCCCCCTTCCATCCCTACCTGATTCGAAGATTCGTCATAGTATTGTTTCATATCGACCTGCATACTCTTTTAACTGGGGTCCAGCAATTTATTTGTTGAAGATTGTAATCTGCCAAGTGCCCACAAAAGGTGGGAGGTACGCAGATTACAAGCTCATCGCCTTGTTCGACAAAACGATTTTCTACCTTGAAGGGGGTGGCGACTGGAGAATGCTGGAGGCCCTTACACCTGCACCTGATTATCCAAATTACTGTGATGCCATTGAACTCCGTGGCCACGTTTTTGCGGTGGACAAAACTGACGGCTCCACGTACTTCTGGGACACCGCAAATGGTATTTTTTCAGTCCTTATGTTGCATTGCATGATACACTGCCTTAACCAATGAAGTTATTCATGAACTACCTTGTTTATATTTTACCTTTCTTATATGACTTAATGATCACACCCCCTTTTGCTGAATATGAATGAACCGTTGCTTGCAATGAATTAGTAGTACTAATTAGTCACCAACAAACATAGTATGCTCAGTATGTGATTGCATTCCTGAATTAGTAACTCTACGCCACTGCAGAATATGGGTGTAATTAACCAGTATCTCAAAAGATAACGTGACACTATGAAGGCACCCTTTTTGATAACCTTTTACACCCATTGTTTCATATATAACTAATTGATTTTGCCTCCAAAAGGAGGACGAGAGACCCCCGCCATCTGCATCAGAGAGATGCATAAGGACTTTCATAAGTATATGACTTAACGATCAAATCCTTTATCTGAATATGAATGAACCATTGCTTGCAATAAATTAGTACTAGTCAGTCATCAGCAAACATAGTATACTACGTATGTGAATGCATTCCTGAATTAGTAACTCTATGCAACTGCAGAATATGGATGTAATTAACAAGTATCTCAAATGTTAACGTAGAAACAGAAAAATAGAAGAAAATCGTTTGTAATTACGTGCGTAGCTTATATTTTCTAGAGATCGGGGAAAAAGCCTTGATTGGATGTACCTACATGCAGATCAAACAGTTCTTTGTTTATATCGGTGAACAATCTGCAGAATTGTATAATTAATTTTGTTTTTGATACATTTTTTCTCCCATTTTCTTGAATAGATTTCAGTTTCCCACAATTATCTTTCATTAGTGATTGTGACGTCCCCTCATTCAAAATAACTCAGGTTATCTTTTTCCTAATTCAATGATATTTAAGTTTGAGTAAGTTTACGATTAATATCTACAACCTCATATATATATAAGATTTAGCACCTGCAGGCCTAACAAAGTTAGCTGCCTCTAGTCCCCTGTATAGTTCTTTCTTTTTGCTTTCTCGGTTTTTCGTAGCCTTGCTACAACCCTGTATGCTCTAATATATAATGATGCACGACTAGGCATGTGTTCGAGAAAAGAAAATCTAAATATCTTTTGTAATATATGAACCTATATTGATGTTTTAGATGTTGGTAGTATAATTTTCGATAAACTTGAACAGACTTAAATCAGTTTAACTTAGCACAACCATATAGCGTACCTTTTTTAGAACGCGAAAATGAGGTAAACAAATACCATGTGTACCCTTTACTATCAATAGTAGAGAAGAGATTATGAACCTTCAACTCTAAAATGCAAATTCTTCTACTGAATGGATAGCTGCATCTGATACCTATTTTGCAAATGTTACCAGACTTGGGGTTAGCTACAAAGAGCATTTCTTTCTTGTCAAGCTTCATGCACTACCAACACAACCAAAAGTCCGAACTGATCGCAAGGGCGGCAATCCACTTATACAATTCAACACCCCCCCTCACGTGTGATGGGAGAAAGGTCAACATGTGGAAAGACTCAGAGGTATAGATCAAGAGGCATATACGTGGACTCTGAGGGGGCAACAACAATTTTAGGATAAATTGCGAAAGCCAGGACTCGAACTCGAGACCCTGGCTCTGACACCATGTCAAGCTTCATGGACTAGCCAACGCAACCAAAAGTCCGAACTGATGGAAAGGTCTAGGCAATCCACTTATACAGTTAAACATTTCTTACCCTTCGGGTGGTCACAGGGAAGCTCTCTAATAGATCACTTAAGACAAAGGAAATTAACTACAGCACAGGACTTAAACTTAAGATGATATATATTTGTCAAAATTTGAATGTATCTATATGCTTTCACTGTCTAGATACATCTGAATTTGGACAAATCTCAGACACTTTCGGTGGGACAGAGGTAGTATATAACTGTGTATACACTAACTAGTGTCTAGTTTTGGCGAAGTTTTTCGTGGGATGGATGCAGTATAACTGATATATTGGACACTCGATTTGAACACATGAATGACCAATGTCCTTAGCTTACATAGTCGTATTTATACTGTGAGCATGAACGAGGAACAATGCTGCTGTTTGAATATGGTTGCCAGTAACACCCTATTCGTCTCCATTTCTAATATTGCAGAAAACCTGATGCTCCCGTTTGTAATCCCGCCACCGGTGGTGGATGATCAGCAGTACGCGTGGTTCCTCGCTCCATCTGCTGATGGCAAGCGATTGATGATCATCCTTACAGTAAACAAGATTGGGATTGCCAATGCTGAAGTACCTCCTGACATTCCCTATGCTGCTAATGGGCTTCAGCTACAGCAGTATCCTCCTGTTGCCACCTACGTCTTTGAGCTAGATCCCTTATCTACTGCACGTGCAGGTGACTTTCTTTGGAGGCAGGTTAACAGCCTCAGCGACCACTCTCTGTTCCTCGGACTCAATTACCCAATCATTGCCAACCTGAAGAAGCGTGAATCCAAAGCTCCTGATGGCACATTGGTTCCATTCATGAGGAAAAACTGCGTCTACACAACATACCGGAATATTCGTTATAATCAATACCCTAAAATTTTGCGCTGCAACCTCCAGCCAGATGAAGGTGAGACTGTGGGAGTTATCAGCCTTCCCAAGGATGGTTGGGATAGTGTCCGACAAGCGGCTATGTGGTTTAAGCCTGCTTTAAACATTGCCCATTCGGTGTTACCTTTAAAAAAACAGTGACACTTTTTTATTATGCTTGAAGTGTTGAGAAGTAGTACACTGTTTTTAGTATGTACTAGTTTGAATCAGTTTATTTGAACACTGCCCTGCTTTTGTATTTCGTGTTGCCTTCATATTATAACCCATGCATGGCTGTTTTAGGATTGACTTTATTTCAGCACTATAATTACAATGTGTGTACGTCCTTTATAAAATAGCCACCTCTTGTTGATCATACTCATGAGAGGACCATTCCTATTTTTTTCGCCGCTAAAGGGTAAAGTATCCACTGGCACGGGGGTGTGTTCGGTTCCACCCCATCCCCAAACCGAACATGCATCAACTACGAGCAAGGAAGTAGATGTGCGACCTAGGTGACTGTGCGGACCCCACATGTGAACCAAAGAAAAAAACATGTCAATACGGAACTGATGTACATACGACAACTCCTATATGATATGCGTATGTACGATTGAGCATCTGGAGGTGTGCTGCCACCTGCTTCCTCACACGAAGGGTTGGATCTTGTGTTTCGTACACGGATCGGACTGAAATTGTTGTGTGCATAGCAAGGTTCATGTCAATAAGGCTGAGTTTGGCATCTAAGTCTAGGCAACAAATACTTTTGGGTTCCAACGACCATCTACAAGGTATTTGCTATAGGCCTACTTGCTCCGACTGTCGAAGCCCAATAACTACAAATGGGCCTTTCTGCTCATGCAATGTTGGCCCTTTTCTAAAGAACCACAGATCCTATGATTGGCAAAAAACAAAAACACGGAGATTCTACATAAAAGTTGTTTGTATTTATTTTGAATTATTGGGTTGCAATTTTCGAAACTGCTCATGGCCAATATGAAAATCCTTGATCGCTCCATACCCACATAGATCACGGTATTTTCAAAAATTCATAAAGTGGATTTGAAATTTAAAACATATCCTAATAATTCCATGATTTATTCTATTAACTTGCAAGATCTTGGAGCGAAAGAGCTTGTATTAGTCTGATACTTTAATACTGATAAACCTGTCGTTAACAAGAAATGAAGGTTTATCGTTCAGAGAGGATGCCATGTGGGACCCATGAGACAGTAGCGTCCTCAACGTTTCAAAGAAAAAGGCAAGTAGCCCGAAAATAGGGGTAAAAAATAAATCCTAGAAAGGAAACATTTATAGTTCATAGAGGCTGACATGTGGGACCGATCTGCCAGCTGCATCCTCATCATTTCGAAGTCGGCAGGGATCAGAAGAAAAAGGCAAATAGCCAGAAATTAGGGGTCAAAAATAAATCCAAAAAGGAAACTTTTATTCTTCATAGAGGATGACATGTGGGACCGACCTGCCAGCAGTGTCCTCATCGTTTCAAAGGCCGCAGGGGATCAAAAGAAAAAAAGGCAAATAGCCAGAAATTAGGGGTAAAAAATAAATCCAACAAAGGAAAGGTTTGTTGTTCATAGAGGCTGACATGTGGGACCCATGAGCCAGCGGCGACCTCAATTTCAAAGGCGGCATATGATCGAAAAGAAAAAGGCAAGTTAGCAAAAATCAGGGGGTAAAAAAAATCTAAGAAAAGAAACTTTATTGTACATAGAGGATGACATGCGGGTCCCATGAGCCAGCACCTTACTCAACGTTTCAGAGGCGGCATGAGATCAAAAGAAAAAGGAAACTGACCAAATATCAGGAGCAAAAAATAATCCAAGAAAAGAAACTTTTATTGTACATAGAGGATGACATATGGGTCCCACTTATACAAGCTCTTTCGCTCCAAGATCTTGCAAGTTGATTGTACATAGAGGATGACATGCGGGCCCCTTGTGTCAGCAGCTTAATCAACGTTTCCAAGGCGGCAGGGGATCAAAAGAAAAAGGAAATAACCAAAAATAAGAGGGTGAAAAAAAATCCAAGAAAAGAAACATTTATAGTATAGAGGATGACATGTGGGTCCCATGAGCCAGCAGCTTCCTCAACATTTCAGAGGCTGCATGAGATCGAAAGAAAAAGGCAAGTGACCAAAAATAAGGGGGTAAAAAAAATCCAAGAAAAGAGACTTGATTGTACATAGAGGATGACATGCGGGTCCCATCAGTCAGCAGCTTACTCAACGTTTCCAAGGCGGCAGGGGATCAAAAGAAAATGGAAATAGCTAAAGATCAGAGGGTGAAAAAAATCCAAGAAAAGAAACTTTTATAGTACATAGAGGATGACATGCGGGGTCCCATGAGCCAGCAGGTTCCGCAACATTTTCAAAGGCGGCATGAGATCGAAAGAAAAAGGCAAGTGACCAAAAATCAGAGGGTGAAAAATAATCGAAGAAAAGAAACTTTTATTGTACATAGAGGATGACATGCTGTCCCATTTTGCAGCAGAGGTCCCAACGTTTCAAATGCGGCTTGAGATCAAAAGAAAAAGAAAGTAGCCAGAAATTAGGGGGTAAAAAAAACTCGAAGAAAAGAAAGTTGATTGTACATAGAGGATGACATGCGGGACCAACGAGTTAGCAGCTTACTCAACGTTTCCAAGGCGGCAGGGGATCAAAAGAAAAAGGAAATAGCCAAAAATCAGAGAGTGAAAAAAACCCTAGAAAATAAACTTTTGTAGTACATAGAGGATGACATGCGGGTCCCTTGAGCCAGCAGGTTCCTCAACGTTTCAAACGTGGCATGGGATCGAAAGAAAAAGGCAAGTGACCAAATATCAGGAGCCAAAAATAATCCAAGAAAAGAAACTTGATTGTACATAGAGGATGACATGCGGGTCCCATTTTGCAGCAGCGGTCCCAACGTTTCAAATGCGGCTTGAGATCAAAAGAAAAAGAAAGTAGCCAGAAATTAGGGGGTCAAAAAAAAACTCCAAGAAAGGAAAACTTTATCGTTCATACATGCTGACATGTGGGACCTATGAGCCAGCAGCTTACTAAACGTTTCAAAGGCGGCAGGGGATCAAAAGAAAAAGGAAATAGCCAAAAATCAGAGGGTGAAAAAAAATCCAAGAAATCAAACTTTTATTGTACATAGAGGATGACATGCGGGTCCCATGAGCCAGCAGATTCCTCAACGTTTCAAACGTGGCATGAGATCGAAAGAAAAAGGCAAGTGACCAAATATCAGGAGCCAAAAATAATCCAAGAAAAGAAACTTTATTGTACATAGAGGATGACATGCGGGTCCCATTTTGCAGCAGCGGTCTCAACGTTTCCGAGGCGGCACAGGACCAAAAGAAAAATGAAGTAGCCAGAAATCAGGGGGTGAAAAAAATCCAAGAAAAGAAAGATTTCAATTGGGCTGCATCTGGACATCTGGGCCTTCGAACTATCCTTCTGGGCCTTTTGATTCGTACAATTTCAGCCCACTCCAGAACATGAAAGTTCGGATTTTTCTCAAAAAAAAACAGGAATGTCCTATGCTTCGCAAAAACAAAAAACAAGGAGATTCAAGATATAAGTTGTAAAAATAAAGATTTAATTTATCCGTTTGCAATAGCTCAGAGCGAAATACACTGTTTATTGTCTGCAAAATAATCAAGATATCACATGTTTCTTGTACGGGGAGGCTAACATCAGGGACCCATGAGCCAGCAGCGTCGTCAACGTTTCAAAGGCAGGGGGTCAAAAATAAATAAAAAACCAAAAATCAGTTGGTAAAAAAATCCAAGAAAAGAAAACATTTATCGTTCTGAGAGGATGACATGCGGGACCGATGAGGCAGCAGCATCCTCAACGTTTCCAAGGCGGCAGGGGATCAAAAGAAAAAAAAGGAAATAGCCAGAAATTAATTAGGGGTCAAAAATAAATCCACCAAAGGAAACTTTTATTGTTGATAGAGGATGACATGTGGGACCGACACATAACAGCGTCCTCATCGTTTCAAAGGGGGCAGGGGATCAAAATAAAAAGGCAAATAGCCAGAAATTAGGGGTCAAAAATAACTCCAAGAAAGGAAACTTTTATTGTTCGTAGAGGATGACATGCGGGACCCATGAGCCAGCAGCTTACTCAACGTTTCAAAGGCGGCATGAGATCGAAAGAAAAAGGCAAGTGACCAAAATATCAGGAGCCAAAAATAATCCAAGATTTATTGTACATAGATGATGACATGTGGGTCCCATTTTAAAGCAGCGGTCTCAATGTTTGAAATGCGGCTTGAGATCAAAAGAAAAAGAAAGTAGCTAGTAATTAGGGGGTAAAAAAAATCCAAGAAAAGAAAGTTGATGGACATAGAGGATGACATGCGGGCCCCTTGAGCCAGCAGCTTACTCGACGTTTCAAAGGGGGCAGGGGATCAAAAGAAAAAGGCAAGCCAAAAATCAGCGGGTGAAAAAAAATCCAACAAAGGAAACTTTTATAGCACATAGAGGATGACATGCGGGTCCCATGAGCCAGCAGGTTCCTCAACGTTTCAAACGTGGCATGAGATCGAAAGAAAAAGGCAAGTGACCAAATATCAGGAGCCAAAAATAATTCAAGAAAAGAAACATGATTTACATAGAGGATGACATGCGGGTCCCATTTAGCAGCAGCGGTATCACTGTTTGAGAGGCAGCAGGGGATCGAAAGAAAAAGTCAAGTACCAAATATGAGGTGCCAAAAATAATCCAAGAAAAGAAAGTTTTATAGTACATAGAGGATGACATGCGGGTCCCATTTAGCAGCAGGTTCCTCAACGTTTCAAACGTGGCATGAGATCAAAAGAAAAAAAGGCAAGTGACCAAATATCAGGAGCCAAAAATAATCCAAGAAAAGAAAGTTTTACATTGAGGATGACATGCGGGTCCCATTTAGCAGCAGCGGTATCACCGTTTGAGAGGCGGCAGGGGATCGAAAGAAAAATGCAAGTAACGAAATATCAGGAGCCAAAAATAATCCAAGAAAAGAAAGTTTTATAGTACATAGAGGATGACATGCGGGTCCCATTTAGCAGCAGCGGTATCACCGTTTGAGAGGCGGTAGGGGATCGAAAGAAAAAGGCAAGTGACCAAATATGAGGTGCCAAAAAAAATCCAAGAAAAGAAAGTTTTATAGTACATAGAGGATGACATGCGGGTCCCATTTAGCAGCACCGGTATCACCGTTTGAGAGGCGGCAGGGGATCGAAAGAAAAAGGCAAGTGACCAAATATGAGGTGCCAACAAAAATCCAAGAAAAGAAAGTTTGATAGTACATAGAGGATGACATGCGGGTCCCATTTAGCAGCAGCGGTATCACCGTTTGAGAGGCGGCAGGGGATCGAAAGAAAAAGGCAAGTGACCAAATATGAGGTGCCAAAAAAAATCCAAGAAAAGAAAGTTTTATAGTACATAGAGGATGACATGCGGGTCCCATTTAGCAGCAGCGGTATCACCGTTTGAGAGGCGGCAGGGGATCGAAAGAAAAAGGCAAGTGTACAAATATGAGGTGCCAAAAAAATCCAAGAAAAGAAAGTTTTATAGTACATAGAGGATGACATGCGGGTCCCATTTAGCAGCAGCGGTATCACCGTTTGAGAGGCGGCAGGGGATCGAAAGAAAAAGGCAAGTGACCAAATATGAGGTGCCAAAAAAAACTCCAAGAAAAGAAAGTTGATTGCTCATAGAGGATGACATGCGGGACCCATGATCCTGCATCGTAAACGGCTCGATCGGAGAACGTTGAACGAGATGGCGCGATCGAGAAAAAAAACAATGCTAGAGAGGCTGCCATCTGGGCCCTACATCCCTGGGCGGTGCAGATTTGCGTTGACTCGGCCGGCGAACCCGAGAATTCGCGATGCACCACGTCCCGGGCCACCATACGCGACGTTTTGGCCGGTTTCGTCGGGCTAGGTGGCCTCAAAAACGAGAAAAAAAAAGTTTTGACATGAACCACAGCGGGACCAAAAATCGTCGGCCATGGTGCACCAGCAACCACGGCGCGACTTCAACTTCGTCAGCCATGGCAACTTTTCTTGTAGTGTATGAACCTTAACATTAATTAAGATGGGACCCACGTAGTATGAGATGTGAACCTTACCATTAAGATGGGACCCACATAGTATGAGAAAGTGAACCTTAGCATCTTAATAGTATGAGGAAGGAGAGAGAAATTATTTTCTTTTGTTTGTGGACAACCAACAAGCTTGTAGGTCACCCATAAGAAATTTTCCTTGTGGAACACATCCATCTATCCATCTATTATATAATTAAAACACAAGACAAATAATGGCTCAGATTAAGCAACGCCAAGTAAACGATCCAGATTAACTCAGCCAACAAAAAAAGTACAGATTCGCTAATCTAAATCTAAATTCGTGGCATCTGAATGGTTAATATTAGTTAGGATTAAAAGAGGAGTCGTGAGATCTGTCGCGTATCCTAACCATAGTCAAATCCATCAGGCCACAAAGGGCAACGGGATCCAGCGTCCGCTCTAGCGAAGTTGCCGCCGCCGCCGTCATCTCTCAGGAGTCATGGTCGCACTGCTCCATTGCCTCTTTAGGGAGCGAAAGTTGGATCATCATTGGTGCTTTGACATTGAACTTAGCAGTCTTAACGCGTTGTCAGGATCGGTGATGAGTTAGGATGGAAGACACGACGGACCTCCACAGGGTAGGCGTTCAGATCATTTTTTTCTTCTATTCTCTATCTTCAACTTTAATGTTCCTTGATTACAGATTACAGTACGTACTATATATCGTTCCTTTTTACCTCCACTTCTCATCCAATCTTTGATTTATTTCCATCTTATTGGCAGCAGCGCTGATGCAAGAAGCTAGACTGATAGTTGAAGAGTCTCGATCAGACCAGGCTGAAAGAGTTTAGATCAGGTACGAGTAATCGATAAATATTTAACCGTGCCCTTGAGATCCCTATGCAGAGAAAAAAGATACTCCACGGACACGATCTCGGTGGTGCAGCTCGGCAAGAGTGAGGGGTTTCCGGCCGGCATGTCATGCCGTGCATCACGCCGCAGGCGGCAACAGGGCGAGCACGATTGCATCTACATTTTGTTAGGGCACTGTTTGCAGTTGATGGATGTGGCATAAGATTTCTAGGAAGCGGGACGGAGACCGCCATGTCAGCCATGCCCAGCAGGCAGCAGCGAAAGAAATTGTCAGCATCCACTTTTGCGCCCAACCGAAGAGCCAAAAGATCGCCTCCATTGTCCAAGAAGAGGCGAGACTTTCAGTGTTAGATCGCTTGAGCTAGGGATGCAACAAACAGGTGCATGTTTGATTTATCAAGTTGAGGTCTGACCAATCAATCGGCTGCCAAAAAAAAAAAAATCAATGCTAATTAGTCCATCAAACCTAATATGATCAGGTACTAATTTAGCGATCAATGGTATAATCTTCACCCTCTGATTCTTCTTATAAGATGCATTAGCTTTATTGAATTTTTTTACTCAATTCCATACTTTCTATTTTAAAATAAAATACAGAAACACATATTACTCTTCATCAAAATTAAAATCTAATTTATTTTCTTTATTTCATAGGGATGAACTAGGAAAAGTGCCCGTGCGTTGCATCGGAAAAAAAATTTAAACAATCATGTGAATCATCCATAATGACACTTCTACTCTATGCCATCATTGATGAAGTTTGTCCAATTTTCCATATTCGCGATGAAGATGAAATAAAAAAAAATCAAATGATCAGCGAAGGTGATCACATTTTCTCCTATGTATAACAAACATGATTGATTCTATAGATAATCTTACGAGGCTCTAGCTGCACTGATTTTAGAAAAAGAAAACAAATTTGTAATGTACGACAATTATCGCTGCCTCTATTTAAATTAAACTTGTTTCATACTCCTTTCGCACATTGTAAATCCACATATCAAAAGTGTTTGATTTGTGATGGTTTGCAACATCGCATTTGGTGTCACAGAACAAATATCGCTTACTAAAAAGCGATGGATCAAAAGTTCAAAAAAATTGGCTTTTTGTTGAAAATCCTCGACACTACTCCAATAAAAATAACAGTGCAAAAAAGAATTAAAGATATTCGGATTGTGTACATTTTTTTAAGAGTATGGAATAGGCCTGACTCGATTCCCAGATTACAGAATCTCCTGCTCTTCTCGTGAATCAGCCCACCTCGAATGTTCCAATCGGTAGCTTGCTCCGTGGATTCCGACCAGGAGATAGCAGCCATGGCTTGCGTACTGGATTCCAGTCCCTCCCGCTCGGTGAGGATCAGGTGGCCGAGGTTGAGGAGCAGGCACCCATCTTGCTGGCAGCCTCATCGCCGAGTGACCGCTCACGATAAGAGTATATACAGTATCTCATATCTCCTCATCCATCTCTTTCCTCCCAAAGGGGACATGGAGGCGCTGCTGGCTCTCTTTCTCCTTCCTTGAAAATCCCCACGGAATTTCTTCCCGTGCTCTCTTTCTCCTTCCTTGAAAAATCTCCACAGAATCTCTCCCCCATGCTCACCCAAGGCACAAGCAAGGGGCATAGCACAACATCCATGACTTCCGTTACCTTGACGGATCTTTTTTCTGCGAAGCTGTAGGTGGCAGGTAGCGAGTAGAAGAAGTTCCTGAAGCAGACCGGTGTGGCAGTCCTGGTGGCCGAAGGAGAAAGAGAGCACGGGAAACACATATTACTCTTCATCAAAATTAAAATCTAATTTATTTTCTTTATTTCATAGGGATGAATATGTATGCTTATGCAAGTGGACTTACAAATAAAGGAAATTCCTATTATTTGTTTCTCCCAGTTTCTAAGTTGTTGCGTTCCTGGCAAGCAAACTGATGTGAGTGGTCTCTTTCGTAAGTTTTGCAACTGCGGATTAAATGGAGGTTATTTTAAAAAAATCACTCCCTACTTATGCCATTAAATTTATAATAGTCGTATTTTTTCTTGGTATGCTTCCCGAACATATCATCCCAGAAGGGTTTTTAAAGGCGAAGTGCTTATTATTTGTCTCGCCCAATTTCAACTTTTGTGTTTCAGCTGGTAAGAAAATTGTTGTGAGCCTTTTCTTCTGTAAGGTCAGCAAGTGTAAATTAAATGGAGGTTGATTTAAAATCACTCGCTGACTATTGATGCCATTAAATTTCTAATTATCGTATTTTCGCATGGTATGCGGCCTAGAACATATCCACACAAAAATGCCTCACTTCAAGACTTACTGGACGGTAACTACAGTTGGTGTATTTGGCGCCAGAGAGCATAAAAACTGATGTTGTTTATGCTTACGATTTACTAAAGCTTACGGCCACGGTTCATGTAAATCATTACACACTTTTTGTTTAGATAATTTATCTTTTCTTTATTTTTGCAGGTTACATAGGTATACATGACAATCGGGTTTCAATAAATTCAGTTGGGCGAATTTGAGGTAGCTTTTACTTCTTGCATTTTTTCTGTTTTCTCAAAATAGTAAGTTAAGTTGTTTGTATATCTGCAGTTAAGCAATAATATGGATGTTTATTGGTACTTATCGCTCAATTCAAAATTAAGTGATTCTTTGGACCATAAAATATTTTTTTGATAAAATCTAACATTGCGGTTCTAGAAAAGGAATTCCTATTCGACGATTTGCTTATGGACAAGAGATTGTTTTCATATGTTAGCAGAGTTGCAATCACATCACATCCGATGCATCAAGAAAAATCTCGTACTCAGAGGCAACCCATGCAAGTCTACACATGCTTGATCTGCAAACGAGCACCGTCTAAGATTGTTCCTTGGGAATTTTATACTATAGTTGTATTGTTCTTTACAAAAGTTGGGAAACAGAGCATGAGCTTGAATTTCATAGATAAAGTTTTAGTGGATCCATGGTTCTACACTTCTAGTCATTGTACATTTCCCAATGTACAACTTCTCCAAATTTAATGCATTTGTCGTCTGTAGCACCAAGAAGCAGTTTCCACCGTTTTATTTCCTACGGTATACATTAAGCTATGATTATGTCTATATATTCTTAGATCCAACTGATGCAACTAATATACATGATGTGTGCATAAGACGATATAGTCTACATGCAAGTCACAATATTTGAATTTAAATCTTCTTGGAAAGATGGACATCAATGAACCACACTAGAGGCTAATTAATGTTATTGTAATAGATGGATGTGCAACATTGTTTAGAGTTGGATTAGAAAGCATGCAAGCAAGTTTTTTGGCATGATATCTCAATATATAAAAATGAAGAGAGGGGTAGAAAAACATTGGCGCTAGGTCACTTGCAACTGAAGTTTCTAACAAAATGAGGACAAAAATATATATAGATACCAATGGATGAGAAGAAAAAGAGAAAATACTAAAAAGTTGTATGATATTCATAGTTTGGCATGACAAGATACAAAGTGCTACAATGTTGGGTCTTATATGCTCAATGCACCACTACCACCCATCTACACTAAATAAACCAAATTCCCTTATGTATGTAAATAGTGGCACAATCCAATTTCTTTCACTTTCAGTTATTTTACTACAAGTTTACCATAACTTAAACATTTCTATCTTCATATAAACATCTCAAAGATAATATAGTATACCTTCAACACAAAAATGTAAAAAAAAACTACAAAATCTAGCCGCGCAAATGCGCGGGTCGCACCGCTAGTTATGTATAATAGACAACCATATGGACTACTTTTTCCTTGTGAACAACATAGTGGATTCCCTCGGGGAATCACCTATATATGTGTGTATATATATAGTAATAATATTAACTTTCGCCATAACTTGGGTCCCATTTATCTTGTGAAGTTTCCCACTATGTATGATGAACTGAACCTTAGCATTCAGATGGGACCAACATGTATATGCTATTGGTGTACCCACATGCACGACAGAGGAATGAGAGATAAATTATTTTTGATTGCTAGTTGTTTGATTCTACGGGATTTTTTCCTACACCAGCTAGTTGTTTGATTCATGGGAACATATCCTATAGGAAATAATCCTATAGAAAATAAACATGAGGTCATATCTCATTGATAATTCCTTTGGTAGAATCAAAGAGAACTCATCTTCCTACATGATTCGACTAGGCATGCCATACTAATCATATGTTTTTTCCTATTCCTACGAATCATGGAGCCCAAGGAAATATTACTTGTGGATAACCTCCACTACAACCTTATCAACTACTTTTTCCTTGTAGATAGGTCTTGTGGACAACATAGTGGATGCTCTTAGCCTTTTGCATAGCGGTGGAGCTTGACAAGAAAGGTTGGAGGGACAACAAGCTGAGAGAAAGTAAAATGAGCTAATATTACGCTGAATTTTACAAATAACATAGGCTTAATTTTTCTAGGTTGGGCGGGCCACGGCTCGGTTTTGCTTCAACTAAGACTAGCCACAATGGGAGTATCGTAGGTAGTAGTAGTATCATGCATGTCATGTAGGTATAAATCTTATGTGGCACATCAATTAATGATGAGAGAGGTGAAATTAGTATCATAGGTAGATATGGTATCATACCACGTAAAACTAGAAATTTTAGTGGCAAACACATCATGTACACATATTTGCATTGAGATTCTACAAAACATTAAATAGAATGGAACTATGATACTAATTCATGATACTATGCATTGTAGGTGTTGTATCATAAACTAGTATCATACTCCCTCCGTCCACAAATAAGTGGACGTGCAGGATTTTCAAGGTAAATTAGTAAAAAGAGAGAAAAATTGCATTGGGAAGATGCAACCAACATCTCCCTCCTCTTTAATTATTTCATCTCCAATAGGCTAAGTGCATGTACAAAATTAAGATAACATGTGTTGAATATTATTGGGTTTGATTTCCATGCGATGAGAGAGAAATAACTTTTACTAATTTAAAGTGCATTGGGAACATAGAAGTACACTCTTTCATGGAGAAAGTTTGAGGCTAGATGTCCACTTATTTGAGGACGGAGGGAGTATGTATGATACTAGTCTATGATACTTCCCATTGTGACTAGTCTAAGTGCTTTTGCACCATGAACACTAGCTATGCACAGACCTCAAAAAACACTTCTACATCATTCTACTATTCACACTTTCTTTTTCTAATAGAACTACGTACCATTGTTTTTAATATAATCTTGTGACGAGAGTATATATTTCTAAAATAGTCATTTATGTTTCGGATAAGCTCAAAGAGGGGTACTTAATTATGAGAGATATCTTTCAACTAATACGTTGTAGGAGTACTTTAATTATGTGAGCTATCGTGTGAAATGCTTACTAGAACGAGTACAAAAGGTGTTTGATAACATTACAGGCCACACGCCCAGTGTGGCCTGCATTGTAGGAGCATTACATCAATTTAACAACTACGGAGGAGTAGCCTAGGTAGAGATAACATGCAAAGGAAATAGTTCAACAGATAGTACAACACAACTACGGAAAGGGAGTAGCCTAGGTAGAGATAAACATGCAAATGAAATAGTTCAACAGATACAAATCTTGCATTACAACACGAGTATTACATAAAGTACATCAGCCCTTCTCTCTGGACCTGTGACGCGAAGGCAGTTTCCATTGCCGGGCGTTGGCGAAGCTTGGGATGAACCACAACGGAACCTGCCGCCATGTCCATCTAATGTTGGTTTGGAAACCAACAGTACAGTCTTCAGAATTCAAACTGAAGCGGCAAATTTCTGGAGAAGGAGGATATGCAAGGCCTACTGCATGGTGCGATGTGTAAATAGAGTTGCTTCTCGCCATATTTGGACGGTCATGTTCTGCCCCGTCTTCTACTGGAATGATAATCGGATAGTTCACTCCAAGGAAGAGAGAATATGATCCAAGGGAAATAATCCTCCTCCATGGCCTCGGTGGCATCAACTGACTGGTGTCCATGCTGTACACCTCGCAGCCAAGTAAACCCTTACCATACCCGCTAATAGTGCGACCATGACGACCCTCGGAGGTAGCAGCAGCAGGTAAAATCCGAACCAGTCTAGTATAATCCCGCCCGTCAGTAACGCCCCAGGTATGGACCAGAAAAAGTCTAGAACCATCAGGAGATCGTGCTAACCACCAGGAGCCAAGATTGTACCGACCTTGTTCATCAAGTTCTGGCGGAATAGGTGCCGTGCTGATCAACAAAGGACCTTGCAAAGGAAAGCACAACTTGAAGTCAGTTCAGGAAAACTTGATTAGTTCATTACATACATGAATAATGATACTAGCTAAAATACTGCCTCCGATCCAAATTAATTGACTCAACTGGATGTATCTAGCTAGATATGCACAAATTAATTGACTCAAGTTTGTCTAGCTAGATGCACTCGCTAGACAAAGCTGAATCAATTTGATTTGGATCTGAGGGAGTACTTTATTTTGACTCAAAGGCATATCGCTGCTGATTTTGATTGAATATAGAGGGGGAAAGGTACAGGCATGACACGAAAACTGCACAACAAAAAGAAAAAGGCTAAAGCTAAATCTGAAACTAGTAGGTAATAGCGAAACCACATCATATGAGATGAGAAAAATTACCCCAAGAAAGTTGATTCCATGCATAAACTTCGTCTGTCTGAGTTACAGCAAATACAATACCCTTGTGGATGATTGCATCGGAGTAGCCGAACGCTAAGAACTGGTTGTCAAGAACTGTCCATGTGCTAGAAGCATAGTGAAGGACTGCAATTGCCGCGTTGAAGATGGCAAGAACAGAGAAACTAGTATAATTTGAAGCAGCTGTTGGAACTCGGCAAATAGCTATCTTCAGCAGTTGAAGATGTTGATCATTAGACTCGAACACAAGTTTATCTGGGGTGGATTTAAACTCACGTATTGGTGGTAGAGGAATCCGGCGACCAGTGTACACATTGACAAGCTCCCAATTCCAGGGGAAGCCAAGAAGGGGATCCAATCTCCATTCGCGCCTGCCCACATGCCTGTACCACCATCTGGAATCATGGCATCGGAAGAGATCCTGTCCAGCGGCGTCAGTTGGCTCAAGGTACCCTTGCGCTCTTTTGCATCATGCTGCTTGTCCTTCTGCGCACCCTGCTACTTGAACTTGTGGATGCGGGAGAAGGGATTGTGCGCGGGCGGTACCTCAGTTTGGTGAGTATGAAGAACACAGGGCATGCCAAACGGCTGAGACGCAGGCAGAGCTGCACTTTGTGTTGCTGAATCATGATAAAACTTGCATGAACCAACGAG
Organism: Lolium perenne; assembly: GCF_019359855.2. Classification (NCBI taxonomy): domain Eukaryota; kingdom Viridiplantae; phylum Streptophyta; class Magnoliopsida; order Poales; family Poaceae; genus Lolium; species Lolium perenne. Next base: position 68,709,328 of record NC_067245.2, read on the forward strand.
GCTCGCGGCGGTGATGACATCGCATCGGGATGCGATTTCTTCAAGGGGGCCATCAGGAAACACCCAAGAACTGCCACTCTCATTGATCGATCTCGCCATTGGAAGGATGCGGTCAAGTGGGTGTGGGGGTGTGGGAGTGGGACCCTGGCGTTTGGGTATGAGGTATTGGAGGACAGTGCGAGCGGCAGCTGGTAGAGCGATATGGATAAAAGTCCACAACTCCTACTAGTACCATCAAACAGGTGGCTCGAGATGATCCGAAAAAGGCATGGCGGCGGTGGTGCTGGGGCTGCTGGTGTAGGCGGGGTCGCCAGAGAAGATGGAGATGAAGAAGACGGAGAGGCAGGCAAAAAAACAATTTGAATTGAAATCAATATACGAGTACTACGGGCGTGCCTTCTCTCTCTGGTCTCTGCTGCACTTACTGCACCTGTCGTGAAGACGTGTGACCTGAGAAGAAACTAATGTATTGTATAGCTGTCCTTGCACGCCGTGGAGCTGTATTTTGTCTCAACAAATCAGCTCTGGACAGTTTCAGCAGAGAAAAGATCCTTTGCCATCATCATGATATATTACCACGGGCCCACGGCAGTGCACATTCATCTTGTACTATGATACGTCTCCGACGTATCGATAATTTCTTGTGTTTCATGCCACATTATTGATAATATCTACATGTTTTATGCACACTTTATGTCATATTCGTGCATTTTCTGGAACTAACCTATTAACAAGATGCCGAAGTGCCGATTCTTTGTTTTACGCTGTTTTTGGTTTCAGAAATCCTAGTAATGAAATATTCTCGGAATTGGACAAAATCAATGCCCAGGGTCCTATTTTGCCACGAAGCTTCCAGAAGACCGAAGAGGAGACGAAGTGAGGCCACGAGGTGGCCAGACTATAGGGCGGCGCGGCCCAAGCCCTGGCCACGCCGACCTATAGTGTGGGCCCCTCGTGTGGCCCCCTGACCTACCCTTCCGCCTACAAATAGCCTCCGTCGCGAAACCCCCAGTACCGAGAGCCACGATACGGAAAACCTTACTGAGACGCCGCCGCCGCCAATCCCATCTCGGGGGATTCTGGAGATCTCCTCCGGCACCCTGCCGGAGAGGGGATTCATCTCCCGGAGGACTCTTCACCGCCATGGTCGCCTCCGGAGTGATGAGTGAGTAGTTCACCCCTGGACTATGGGTCCATAGCAGTAGCTAGATGGTTGTCTTCTCCTCATTGTGCTTCATTGTTGGATCTTGTGAGCTGCCTAACATGATCAAGATCATCTATCTGTAATACTATATGTTGTGTTTGTCGGGATCCGATGGATAGAGAATACTATGTTATGTTAATTATCAAGTTATTACCTATGTGTTGTTTATGATCTTGCATGCTCTCCGTTATTAGTAGAGGCTCTGGCCAAGTTTTTGCTCTTAACTCCAAGAGGGAGTATTTATGCTCGATAGTGGGTTCATGCCTCCATTGAATCTGGGACAGTGACAGGAAGTTCTAAGGTTGTGGATGTGCTGTTGCCACTAGGGATAAAACATTGATGCTATGTCTAAGGATGTAGTTATTGATTACATTACGCACCATACTTAATGCAATTGTCTGTTGTTTTGCAACTTAATACTGGAAGGGGTTCGGATGATAACCTGAAGGTGGATTTTTTAGGCATAGATGCATGCTGGATAGCGGTCTATGTACTTTGTCGTAATGCCCAATTAAATCTCACAATACTTATCATGACATGTATGTGCATTGTTATGCCCTCTCTATTTGTCAATTGCCCGACTGTAATTTGTTCACCCAACATGCTTTTATCTTATGGGAGAGACACCTCTAGTGAACTGTGGACCCCAGTCCTATTCTTTACATCGCATACAATCTACTGCAATACTTGTTTTACTGTTTTCTGCAAACAATCATCTTCCACACAATACGGTTAATCCTTTGTTACAGCAAGCCGGTGAGATTGACAACCTCACTGTTTCGTTGGGGCAAAGTACTTTGGTTGTGTTGTGCAGCTTCCACGTTGGCGCCGGAATCTCTGGTGTTGCGCCGCACTACATCCCGCCGCCATCAACCTTCAACGTGCTTCTTGGCTCCTCCTGGTTCGATAAACCTTGGTTTCTTTCTGAGGGAAAACTTGCTGCTGTGCGCATCATACCTTCCTCTTGGGGTTCCCAACGAACGTGTGAGTTACACGCCATCAAGCTCTTTTTCTGGCGCCGTTGCCGGGGAGATCAAGACACGCTGCAAGGGGAGTCTCCACTTCTCAATATCTTTACTTTGTTTTTGTCTTGCTTTATTTTATTTACTACTTTGTTTGCTACATTATATCAAAACACAAAAAAAAATTAGTTGCTAGTTTTACTTTATTTACTGTCTTGCTCTCTATATCAAAAACACAAAAAAAAATTAGTTACTTGCATTTACTTTACTTGATTCATCATGTTTCCTTTTAATTTTACCACAAAAGACATACCGGTAGGACGTGGGTCTATAATTGGGAGAAATAATATAGAAGAATTTTTCAACCATGTTAGTACCGTTGATGATTTTGAAGATAGACACTTGGTAGAACTTGCTCCTACTTATGAAATTGCTGCTGCTGCTTTAGTTCGCATGTTGGAAACTAAATTTGTTAATCTCAATCCTATAATCCAACACATGTTTCTTACACTCGGTGATATGGAAGAAGGGGAAAAGAAAGATTTTGTTTTAGAAACCCTTCTTAGAGAATTTGGTGGTATAGCAAGAGAAGCTAGAAAGGTCTTTATCAAATATAAGATGCTTGGTTCTTGCACCAACTTTGTTAGTCTCCTTGAAAATATGGATATGGATAGAATAAAGTACACTAATAATATTAATGATGGTGGGGAGATCAAAGCGCCGATACCATGTAAGCTCCTAGCGATAAATGAAGCGCTAGAAAATAACTATGCTTGGCTTGTTCCTGAAAATTTGTTTGATGAGAGTAGCAAGCCTAAGACTAATGAAAAGGGAGCCTCTGAAACTTACATAGATAAGATAACATGCATTGTTGAGGTAACTCCCAACACCCCTGGTAAGGATGTTGATGCTTTGTCTCTTGATGTTACTTGATTTGCACTTTCTGCGCCTAGCTGAAAGGCGTTAAAGAAAAGCGCTTATGGGAGACAACCCATGTTTTTACTACAGTATTTTTGTTTTATATTTGAGTCTTGGAAGTTGTTTACTACTGTAGCAACCTCTCCTTATCTTAGTTTAGTGTTTTGTTGTGCCAAGTAAAGTCTTTGATAGTAAAGTTCATACTAGATTTGGATTACTGCGCAGTTTCAGATTTCTTTGCTGTCACGAATTTCGACCTGCCTCCCTGTAAGTAGCTCAGAAAATTAAGCCAATTTACGTGCGTGATCCTCAGATATGTATGCAACTTTCATTCAATTTGGGAATTTTCATTTGAGCAAGTCTGGTGCCATTTTAAAATTCGTATTTACGAACTGTTCTGTTTTGACAGATTCTGCCTTTTATTTCGCATTGCCTCTTTTGCTATGTTGGATGAATTTCTTTGATCCATTAATGTCCAGTAGCTTTATGCAATGTCCAGAAGTGTTAAGAATGATTGTGTCACTTCTGAACATGTTAATTTTTATTGTGCACTAACCCTCTAATGAGTTGTTCTAAGTTTGGTGTGGAGGAAGTTTTCAAGGATCAAGAGAAGAGTATGATGCAATATGATCAAGGAGAGTGAAAGCTCTAAGCTTGGGGATGCTCCGGTGGTTCACCCCTGCATATTCTAAGAAGACTCAAGCGTCTAAGCTTGGGGATGCCCAAGGCATCCCCTTCTTCATCGACAACATTATCAGGTTCCTCCCCTGAAACTATATTTTTATTCCGTCACATCTTATGTGCTTTGCTTGGAGCGTCGGTTTGTTTTTGTTTTGTTTTTGCTTGAATAAATGGATCCTAGCATTCACTGTATGGGATAGAGACACGCTTCGCTGTTGCATATGGACAAGTATGTCCTTAAGCTTTACTCATAGTATTCATGGCGAAGTTTCTTCTTCGTTAAATTGTTATATGGTTGGAATTGGAAAATGCTACATGTAGTAATTCTAAAATGTCTTGAATAATTTGATACTTGGCAATTGTTGTGCTCATGTTTAAGCTCTTGCATCATATACTTTGCACTCATTAATGAAGAAACACATAGAGCTTGCTAATTTGGTTTGCATATTTGGTCCCTCTAAAGTCTAGATAATATCTAGTATTGAGTTTTGAACAACAAGGAAGACGGTGTAGAGTCTTATAATGTTTACAATATGTCTTTTATGTGAGTTTTGCTGCACCGCTTCATCCTTGTGTTTGTTTCAAATAACCTTGCTAGCCTAAACCTTGTATCGAGAGGGAATACTTCTCATGCATCCAAAATCCTTGAGCCAACCACTATGCCATTTGTGTCCACCATACCTACCTACTACATGGTATTTCTCCGCCATTCCAAAGTAAATTGCTTGAGTGCTACCTTTAAAATTTCATCATTCACCTTTGCAATATATAGCTCATGGGACAAATAGCTTAAAAACTATTGTGGTATTGAATATGTACTTATGCACTTTATCTCTTATTAAGTTGCTTGTTGTGCGATAACCATGTTTCTGGGGACGCCATCAACTATTCTTTGTTGAATATCATGTGAGTTGCTATGCATGTTCGTCTTGTCTGAAGTAAGGGAGATCTACCACCTTATGGTTAAGCATGCATATTGTTAGAGAAGAACATTGGGCCGCTAACTAAAGCCATGATTCATGGTGGAAGTTTCAGTTTTGGACATATATCCTCAATCTCATATGAGAATAATAATTGTTGCCACATGCTTATGCATTAAAGAGGAGTCCATTATCTGTTGTCCATGTTGTCCCGGTATGGATGTCTAAGTTGAGAATAATCAAAAGCGAGAAATCCAAAATGCGAGCTTTCTCCTTAGACCTTTGTACAGGTGGCATGGAGGTACCCCATTGTGACACTTGGTTAAAACATGTGTATTGCGATGATCCGGTAGTCCAAGCTAATTAGGACAAGGTGCGGGCACTATTAGTATACTATGCATGAGGCTTGCAACTTGTAAGATATAATTTACATAACTCATATGCTTTATTACTACCGTTGACAAAATTGTTTCATGTTTTCAAAATAAAAGCTCTAGCACAAATATAGCAATCGATGCTTTCCTCTTTGAAGGACCATTCTTTTTTACTTTTATGTTGAGTCAGTTCACCTATTTCTCTCCACCTCAAGAAGCAAACACTTGTGTGAACTGTGCATTGATTCCTACATACTTGCATATTGCACTTATTATATTACTCTATGTTGACAATTATCCATGAGATATACATGTTATAATTTGAAAGCAACCGCTGAAACTTAATCTTCCTTTGTGTTGCTTCAATACCTTTACTTTGATTTATTGCTTTATGAGTTAACTCTTATGCAAGACTTATTGATGCTTGTCTTGAAGTACTATTCATGAAAAGTCTTTGCTTTATGATTCACTTGTTTACTCATGTCATTTCCATTATTTTGATCGCTGCATTCATTACATATGTTTACAAATAGTATGATCAAGGTTATGATGGCATGTCACTCCAGAAATTATCTTTGTTATCGTTTTACCTGCTCGGGACGAGCAGAACTAAGCTTGGGGATGCTGATACGTCTCCGACGTATCGATAATTTCTTGTGTTCCATGCCACATTATTGATAATATCTACATGTTTTATGCACACTTTATGTCATATTCGTGCATTTTCTGGAACTAACCTATTAACAAGATGCCGAAGTGCCAGTTGCTATTTTCTGCTGTTTTTGGTTTCAGAAATCCTAGTAACGAAATATTCTCGGAATTGGACGAAATCAATGCCCAAGGTCCTATTTTGCCACGAAGCTTCCAGAAGAACGAAGAGGAGACGAAGTGGGGCCACGAGGTGGCCAGACTATAGGGCGGCGCGGCCCAAGCCCTGGCCGCGCCGACCTAGAGTGTGGGCCCCTCGTGTGGCCCCCTGACCTGCCCTTCCGCCTACAAATAGCCTCCGTCGCGAAACCCCCAGTACCGAGAGCCACGATACGTAAAACCTTACTGAGACGCCGCCACCGCCAATCCCATCTCGGGGGATTCTGGAGATCTCCTCCGGCACCCTGCCGGAGAGGGGATTCATCTCCCGGAGGACTCTTCACCGCCATGGTCGCCTCCGGAGTGATGAGTGAGTAGTTCACCCCTGGACTATGGGTCCATAGCAGTAGCTAGATGGTTGTCTTCTCCTCATTGTGCTTCATTGTTGGATCTTGTGAGCTGCCTAACATGATCAAGATCATCTATCTGTAATACTATATGTTGTGTTTGTCAGGATCCGATGGATAGAGAATACTATGTTATGTTAATTATCAAGTTATTACCTATGTGTTGTTTATGATCTTGCATGCTCTCCGTTATTAGTAGAGGCTCTGGCCAAGTTTTTGCTCTTAACTCCAAGAGGGAGTATTTATGCTCGATAGTGGGTTCATGCCTCCATTGAATCTGGGACAGTGACAGAAAGTTCTAAGGTTGTGGATGTGCTGTTGCCACTAGGGATAAAACATTGATGCTATGTCTAAGGATGTAGTTATTGATTACATTACACACCATACTTAATGCAATTGTCTGTTGTTTTGCAACTTAATACTGGAAGGGGTTCGGATGATAACCTGAAGGTGGACTTTTTAGGCATAGATGCATGCTGGATAGCGGTCTATGTACTTTGTCGTAATGCCCAATTAAATCTCACAATACTTATCATGACATGTATGTGCATTGTTATGCCCTCTCTATTTGTCAATTGCCCGACTGTAATTTGTTCACCCAACATGCTTTTATCTTATGGGAGAGACACCTCTAGTGAACTGTGGACCCCGGTCCTATTCTTTACATCGCATAAAATCTACTGCAATACTTGTTTTACTGTTTTCTGCAAACAATCATCTTCCACACAATACGGTTAATCCTTTGTTACAGCAAGCCGGTGAGATTGACAACCTCACTGTTTCGTTGGGGCAAAGTACTTTGGTTGTGTTGTGCAGGTTCCACGTTGGCGCCGGAATCTCTGGTGTTGCGCCGCACTACATCCCGCCGCCATCAACCTTCAACGTGCTTCTTGGCTCCTCCTGGTTCGATAAACCTTGGTTTCTTTCTGAGGGAAAACTTGCTGCTGTGCGCATCATACCTTCCTCTTGGGGTTCCCAACGAACGTGTGAGTTACACGCCATCATACTACCATATACTGTACTGCTCTATATGTTGCACAAACCACCACTTGGACATTTTTTTTTGCAGTTTCCACCATGTGGTGGTCTAATATGTTGCAAATTTTACCACTTGGTTATCTAATCAGCTAGTTAGTCATGTTGATAGCAAAATCGACAAGTGGGTTCAACATGTGAAAGCTCCAATTAATGTTTTAGAAAAAATAGATTTTTCAAAATTCATACTTCTTTTATTTAGCTATTTAAAAATGCTTATTCATTTATTTCAACAAATATTGTGCGGTCTTGAATTTTTTTCAAACAAATATTATGGCATCGGGTTCGGGACTCCTGAAAAGGACTGGTCGTGGTACGGGAACCCGAGATGAGGCCCAGAACATGGTCGAAAGTGGCAAGGAACCCGTCGAGGTGGATGAACTCGGGAAACCTTGGTAGAGGTAGCGATCTTGAGGAGGCCATTAGGGTTAGCCTACCCCCAATAAGCGTATGAGCAAAAAAAATCACATAAGTAGTAGCTATTATTAAAATTTCAAAAATATTACGCGCTTTTGAATATTTCAAAAGTATTGTGGCGTCACGCTGGCCTTGCCCGAATTTTACCTTTCAGGCTGGATGTCACGAGCATGATCACTCAACCAACCGGGTCCAAACATATATATACAATTGGCCTCCTCGAGCCTACACCGACCAGATTGTCGCTGAAACTAGATCATATAGTTTCTATAGGATTGATGTCCTAAGGAAATATTCCAACAACGGGAAGTCGTTTGATTCATTGTATTATATTCCTTAGGAATCTTGTTGGGCTTGTTTGGTTCAAAGAAAATTCATAGAAATTTTGTGGGATTCAAATCTCAGTGGCTCCTTTGATTCTTGAATACATGATAATTCATACTAATTCACGTGTTTTTTGTGTAGCACTACAACCAAAGAACATGCAATTCAAATTTGTGTGATTTCTTTCATATAGGATTAATTCAACATGCAATCATATTCAATTCCTACATTATTTCTATTTTAACATTTTGTACACATCATGCATGCGACCCAAACAATGCGTGCATGGGGGGGGGGGTGTTTCGTTGCAAAAGCAGTTGGTCACACCACAAACAAACATGCAACAATTAATCTAAATTCATGTGGTTTACCCGCGATGCAACCATACAATATTCGATGAAACTAAGCATGCCATAAACATATACAATACACACCATAAATTTTGGCTGCTTTGATTATTCGCAAGATTTTCAAAGTGCGGGAATATGAAAATTGTATGATTAGAGAGTGATGATCATCTCCAAATATATAGGATTGAGAAACAACGGTATTTGGATCCAGTAACGTTTGATTACGTGTGAAAACCAAAAGAAATAATAACATATGGTTACACAATGAAGGATTTTTTGTTTTTATATAAAAATGTATTGTCAATGAATTCTGAAAATTGCAATCTATGAATTAAACAATCAAAAATCGTGTCAGACTAATTCCTACGATTCGAGATTCTAGTACGGAGTATGATTTCTTTGAAGGGCGCAGAGGGACGTGGGTAGCAATGTCGGGTCCCTGTCTTGTCTGTATACACTGTACTTACGTCAGACTAGTGTTGCTCAGGAAGTCTTAATCTGACGTACTCTGAAGCTAGATGCATCACTGTTTCCAGTCTGACACCAGAAATCCTCAACTCGTCTCCAGTCTCTATCCTCGTTTTTTTGGAAAAATAGACAGAAATAACCCAAAGTCAAAAAGATTGGGAAAAACAAACTTTCGACATACTAGCAAGATTATGTTATTTTTGTCCAAATTCTCGTTTTTTTCTCTTGGCTTTCCTACCCTTGAGTCCATGTCTACGTCAGGTCCCACACTTCAGTGAGCACAAGTGACGTGTTGTACGTAGGCAAACTCCCAGTGATCTTCTTTGTCAAGAGAAGACGCATCAAGATTCAAGACCCGATCGCATTTCTTGCTTTCAGCCTGGGGTCCTCCATGTAAAAGTTAGGGATCTAGATGTAATTTCATGTTTATTTTGTGTGCTGTTGTAAACAGTTGATTTTTTATGTCCATTTGAATCTTGGTCAAATCCTAGGTTTGACCTAGATTTAAACAAGATTAAAACATGAAAATGAAAAAGTAAGCCTGGATCCTCCTTAGTCAATCCAAAATGAAGCTTTTGGGAGGTTTTTGAAATTTCCATGTTTGAAACCCAAAACCACTTCTTTTCATGCTAGACTTCATAAGACATAGTTTAGGGATAGGGGTAGATACATGATTTGTCTGGTTTCAATATGTCTAGACCTTGTTTATCAACTTGAATACTTACTATATGACATAAGAAGACTATGTGCTTTGGTTTTTCATTTATCTAATTTTTTTTGAATTTTATGCCGTTTTGAATCTTGGTCAAATCCCAGGTTTGACCAGGATTTAAACAAGTTTAAAACATGAAAATGAAAAGGTGTAAGCATGGATCCTTCGTAGTCACTCTAAAATGAAGCTTTTGGGAGGTTCTTGAAATTTCCATGCATGTTTGAAACCCAAAACCACTTTTCTTCATGCTTGACTTCATAAGACAGAGTTTAGGGTCAGGGGTAGATACATGATTTTTCTGGTTTGAATATGTCTAGACCTTGTTTATCAACTTGAATGTTTACTATATGACATAATTAAGAAGGCTATGTGCTTTGGTTTTTCATTCTTTAGATTTTTTGTCTGAATTTTTATGCCCATTTGAATCTTGGTCAAATCCTAGGTTTGACCAAGATTTAAATAAGTTTAAAACATGAAAATGAAAAGATAAGCAATGATCCTTTAGTCACCCTAAAATGAAGCTTTTGGGAGGTTTTTGAAATTTCTATGTTTGAAACCCAAAACCACTTCTCTTCATGCTTGACTTCATAAGAAGAAGTTTAGGGTCGATAGGGGGTAGATACATGATTTGTCTGGTTTGAATATGTCTAGACCTTGCTTATCAACTTGAATGCTTACTATATATATGACATAAGAGGACTATGTGCATTGGTATTTAATTTTTTGATTTTTATGCCCATTTGAATCTTGGTAAAATCCTAGGTTTGAGCAAGATTTAAACAAGTTTAACATGTGAAAATGAAAAGGTAATTAAGTCTGGATCCTTCTCTTAGTCACTCTAAAATGAAGCTTTTGGGAGGTTCTTGAATTTACCATGTTTGAAACCCAAAACCACTTCTGTTCATGCTTGACTTCATAAGACAGAGTTTAGGGTTAGGGGTAGATACATGATTTTTCTGGTTTGAATATGTCTAGACCATGTTTATCAACAATTTGAATGCTTACTATATGACATAAGAAGGCTATGTGCTTTGGTTTTTCATTCTTCCGATTTTTTCTGAATTTTTATGCCCATTTGAATCTTGGTTAAATCCTAGGTTTGACCAAGATTTAAACAAGTTTAAAACATGACAATGAAAAGGTAATTAATCCTGGATCCTTCTTAATTAACCAGTCAGTCTAATTAAAATGAAGCTTTTGCGAGGTTTTTGAAATTTCCATGTTTGAAACCCAAAACCACACTTCTCTTCATGCTTGACTTCATATATAATTAAGACAGAGTTTAGGGTTAGGGGGTACATGATTTGTCTGGTTTGAATATGTCTAGACCTTGTTTATGAACTTGAATGCTTACTATATGACATAAGAAGACTATGTGGTTTGTTTTTTTACTTTTATTTATTTTATGCCCATTTGAATATTGGTCATATCCTAGGTTTGACCAAGATTTAAACAAGTTTAAAACATGAAAATGAAAAGGTAAGCCTGGATCCTTCTTAGTCACTCTAAATTGAAGCTTTTGGGAGGTTTTTGAAATTTCCATGTTTGAAACCAAAAAACACTTCTCTTCATGCTTGACTTCATAAGACAGAGTTCAAGGTTAGGGGTTGATACATGATTTGTCTTATTTGAATATTTCTAGACCTTGTTTATCTGAATGCTTACTATATATGTGACATAAGAAGACTATGTGCTTTTGTTTTCACTTTTCTGATATATTTTTTAAAATTTTATGCCTATTTGAATCTTGGTCAAATCCTAGGTTTGACAATGATTTAAACAAGTTTAAAATATGAAAATGAAAAGGTAAGCATATGGTTCCTTCTTAGTCACTCTAAAAGGAAGCTTTTGATAGGTTTTTGAAATTTCCATGTCTGAAACCCAAAACCACTTCTCTTCATGCTTGACTACATAAGACATAGTTTAGGGGTTAGGGGGTAGATACACGATTTGTCTAGTTTGAATATGCTAGACCTTGTTTACCAACTTTAATGCTTACTATATGACATAATAAGACTATGTGCTTTGTTTTTTCATTTATCTGTTTTTTTAATTTTATGCCCATTTGAATTTTGGTCAAATCCTAGGTTTGACCAGGATTTAAACAAGTTTAAAACATGAAAATGAAAAGGTAAGCCTAGATCCTTCTTAGTCACTCTAAAATGAAGATTTTCTGAGGTTCTTGAAATTTTCATGTTTGAAACCCAAAACAACTTCTCTTCATGCATGCTTGACTTCATAAGATAGAGTTTAGGGTTAGGGGTAGATACATGATTTGTGTCGTTTGAATATGTCTAAACCTTGGTTATGAACTTGAATGCTGCTTACTATATGACATAAGAAGGCTATGTGTTTTGGTTTTTCATTTTTTCTAATATTTTAGAATTTTTATGCCCATCAACCAAGATTTAAACAAGTTTAGAACATGAAAAATGAAAAAGTAAGTTTTGATCCTTCTTAATTATTAGTCAATCCAAAATGAAGCTTTTTTGGCAGATTTTTGGAATTTCCATGTTTGAAACCCAAAAGCAATTCTCTTCATGCATGCTTGACTTCATAAGACAGAGTTTAGGGTTAGGGGGTAGATACATGATTTGTCTAGTTTGAATATGTCTAAACCTTGGTTATGAACTTGAATGATGCTTACTATATGACATAAGAAGCCTATGCGTTTTGGTTTTTCATTTTTTTAATTTTTTAGATTTTTATGCCCATTTGAATCTTGGTCAAATCCTTGGTTTGACCAAGATTTAAACAAGTTTAAAACATGAAAATTAAAAAGTAAGTTTGGATCCTTGATACGTCTCCAACGTATCAATAATTTCTGATGTTCCATGCTAGTTTTATGCCAATACCTACATGTTTTGCTCACACTTTATAATGTTTTTATGCATTTTCTGGGACTAACCTATTAACAAGATGCCGAAGTGCCAGTTCCTGTTTTCTCCTGTTTTTGATTCCAGAAAGGCTGTTCGGGCAATATTCTTGGAATTCGACGAAACAAAAGCCAAACCTCCTATTTTACCGAGACGGACCCAGATCACCGAAGGAGAGACGGAGAAGGGCTAGGGGGACCCCACACCACCTGGCGGCGCGACCAAGAGGGGGGCGCGCCCCCCTATGGTGTGGACCCCTCTGACACCCCCTCGCGCCGCCTCTTCGCCTATATAATCCCTCGCGACAGAAAACCCTACATGAATCGACCATATTCCAGAAAGACTCCAGGAGCGCCGCCGCCATCACGAAACGTAGTTTCGGGGGACAGAAGTCTCTGTTCCGGCACGCCGCCGGGACGGGGAATTGCCCCCGGAGTCATCTCCATCGACACCACCACCATCTTCATCGCCATTGCTGTCTCCCATGATGAGGAGGGAGTAGTTCTCCCCCGAGGCTGAGGTTATATGATCATGAGCTTTGTATGACTATTAATCTCCCCCGTCGCCGTTCATCTCTCTCTCTCATGGTGTGATCTTTATATGATCATGAGCTTTGTATCACTATTAATCTATGTGCTACTCTAGTAATGTTATTAAAGTAGTCTATTCCTCCTCCATGATGTAAAGTTGACAGTGTGTGCATCATGTAGTACTTGGCGTAGGTTATGATTGTAATCTCTTGTAGATTATGAAGTTAACTATTATTATTATAGTATTGATGTGATCTATTCCCCCTTTCATAGCTATTGGTTATAGTGTGTATGCTATGTTAGTACTCGATCTAAATTGCAACGGTCTATTATGCACTCTAGAGGTTACTTTAATATGAACTCCGGATGTTGTGGAGCTTGTTTACTCCGGCTTGAGGGAGCTCTTGTAGCCCTACACAATGAATGGTGTTTGTTATCCAACAAGAGAGTGTTTAAGAGTAGCACAAGTGAGGAGAAGTTATTTATTTATTATGTGATCATTGTTGAGAGTGTCCACTAGTGAAAGTATGATCCCTAGGCCTTGTTTCTAAGCATTGAAACACCGTTTCCAACAAGTTCTGCTACATGTTCGCTTGCTGCCATTTTTATTTCAGATTGCAATTGCTACTTATAATCATCCATATTATTTGTATTTCACTATCTCTTCGCCGAACTAGTGCACCTATACATCTGACAAGTGTATTAGGTGTGTTGGGGACACAAGAGACTTCTTGTATCTTAATTGCAGGGTTGCTTGAGAGGACTATCTTTGACCTCTACCTCCTTGAGTTCGATAAACCTTGGGTGATCCACTTAAGGGAAACTTGCTGCTGTTCTACAAACCTCTGCTCTTGGAGGCCCAACACTGTCTACAGGAATAGAAGCGTGCGTAGACATCAAGCTATTTTCTGGCGCCGTTGCCGGGGAGGTAAGGTAAAAGGTATTCACATCCTCCGACTACTAAGCTATTTCCTAGCACTGTTGCCGGTGTGTGAGTGCTCGAAGCTATTTCCTTTAGATCCTGTAATTATATCTTTTTGTCTCTTGTTTTATTTTCACTAGTTAGGCTTAATGGAAAACAACAAAAAATATTAGAGATCTTTATAATATTTATCTTGAGTTAGGACATGAGGTGTTTGAAGAGAGAATTAAAAAACCCATGGAACTTTATATGCATGCTAATGGCAATGTTATTAGTATGAATGCTTTGAACACCATTGTTGCTAATGCTATGGAAAATTCTAAGCGTGGGGAAGATGGTTTTGAGGAGCATGATATTTTTAGTTCCCCAAGTTTTGAGGAGAAAAATTTCTTTGATGATACTTTGCCTCCCATTTATGATGATTATGGTGATGAGAATAATAATGATAGCTATTTTATTGAATTTGCTCCCACTACAATTAATAGTAATGACTATGCTTATGTGGAGAGCAATAATTTTATGCATGTAGCTCATGATAAGAATGTTTCATGTGATAGTTATATTGTTGAGTTTGTTCATGATGCTACTGAAAGTTATTATGAGAGAGGGAAACATGGTTATATGCATCTTAATAATATTATGTTTCCCCTCTTTATGTTGAGAATCTTGAAGTTGCGCTTGTGTTGCCTTTCTATGCTTGTTGCATTATGCTTACATGACTTGTTTATTTACAAGATTACTTTTCATAGGAAGTGGGTTAGGCTTAAATGTGTTTTGAATTTGCTTCTTGATGCTCTCTTTTGCTTCAACTCTTATTTCTTGCGCGAGCATCATTAAAATTACTGAGCTCATCTTAATGGCTATAAAAAAAGCACTTCTTGGGAGATAACCCATGTTTTTATTTTGCTACTGTTTTGTTGTGTCTTGGAAGTTGTTACTACTGTAGCAACCTCTCCTTATCTTTATTTTATTGCATTGTTGTGCCAAGTAAAGTCTCTAATAGAAAGTTGATACTAGATTTGGATTTCTGCGCAGAAACAGATTTCTACCTGTCACGAATTTGAGTAGATCTCTCTGTAGGGAACTCGTAAAATGCTGAAAATTTTCATGCGTGATCCTCAGATATGTACGCAACTTTCATTAGTTTTGAGTTTTTTCATCTGAGCCTGTTAAGTGCCTCTAAAAAATTCGTCTTTACGGACTGTTCTGTTTTGACAGATTCTGCCTTTTATTTCGCATTGCCTCTTTCACTGTGTTGAGTGGATTTCTTTGTTCCATTAACTTTCAGTAGCTTTGGGTAATGTATAGAAGTGTTAAGAATGATTGTGTCCTCTCTGAACATGTGAATTTTTGATTATGCACTAACCCTCTAATGAAGTTTATGAGAAGTTTGGTGTGGCGGAAGTTTTCAAGGGTCAAGAGAGAAGG
Source organism: Lolium perenne (assembly GCF_019359855.2). Lineage (NCBI taxonomy): Eukaryota > Viridiplantae > Streptophyta > Magnoliopsida > Poales > Poaceae > Lolium > Lolium perenne. The sequence goes on from NC_067245.2 coordinate 68,724,663, forward strand.
GTGATATAATGTGTTCAAGAAGAGTGAAGAGTCTAAGCTTGGGGATGCCCCCGTGGTTCATCCCTGCATATTTCAAGAAGACCCAAGCGTCTAAGCTTGGGGATGCCCAAGGCATCCCCTTCTTCATCAACAACTTATCAGGTCATCTCTAGTGAAACTATATTTTTATTCTGTCACATCTTATGTACTTTACTTGGAGCGTCTGTGTGTTTTTATTTTCGTTTTGTTATCTTAGTTCTCTCAATAAATTGGATCATACCTTGTGGGGGAGAGAGACACGCTCCGCTTTTTCATATGAACACTAGTGTTCTTCGCTTTTACTTTTAATGTTCCATGGCGAAAGTTGATCGCTTCACTTATTGCTATTTGGTTGGAAACAGGAAATGCTTCATATTGTCTTGAATAATTTGATACTTAGCAATTTTTTTGAGCTCTCATAGATCATGTTTAAGCTCTTGCATCAGGTAGTTTAAACCTATTAGTGAAGAACTACCGTAGAGCTTGTTGAAATTTGGATTGCATGATTGGTCTCTCTATGGTCTAGATATTTTCTGATAAAAGTGTTTGAGCAGCAAGGAGACATTGTAGAGTCTTATAATGCTTGCAATATGTTCTTATGTAAGTTTTGCTGTACCGGTTCATACTTGTGTTTGCTTCAAACAACCTTGCTAGCCAAAGCCTTGTACTGAGAGGAAATGCTTCTCGTGCATCCAAACACCTAGAGCCAAAACTCATGCCATTTGTGTCCACCTTAACTACCTACTATGTGGTATTTCTCTGCCATTCCAAAGTAAATAGCTTGTGTGCTACCTTTAAAATTTCATTCCTCGCCTTTGGAATACATAGCTCATGGGAAAATAGCTTAAAAACTATTGTGGTATTGAATATGTTGCTATGTTTTGTTATCCTTTTCTTCTTTTTTAGTTTTGCACTTCTTGTGCTTTTGTAACTCTGTACCTTTTTTTATATATTAATAAAAATTGCAGTGGGGATTTTCCCCACTGTTTCACCTTCCAAAAAAAAATATGTTGCTATGTATCTTATTTCTTATAAGTTGCTTGTTGAGCGGTAACCATGTTTCTGGGGACGCCATCAACTTTTTACACCTTTGTTGAATATCATGTGAGTTGCTATGCATGTTCGTCTTGTCTGAAGTAAGGGTGATTTATCATGATTAAATGGTTTGAGTATGCATATTGTTAGAGAATAACATTGGGCCGCTAACCAAAGCCATGTATCATGGTGGAAGTTTCAGTTTGGACATTAAACCTCAATCTCTGATGAGAATATTATCTGTTGTTGAATGCTTAAGCATTAAAGAGGAGTCCATTATCTGTTTTCTATGTTGTCCCGGTATGGATGTCCTTAAGTTGAGATCTATCAAAACTGAGAAATCAAATGCGATCTATCTCCTTGGACCTTTGTACAGGCGGCATAGAGGTACCCCTTTGTGACACTTGGTAGAAACATATGTATTGCAATGATAATCCATGGAAATCCGAGCTAATTAGGACAAGGTGCGGGCACTATTGGTATTCGATGCATGAGGCTTGCAACTTATAAGAGTTTTATGCATAACACATATGAATTATTACTACCGTTGACAAAATTGTTTCCATGTTTTCAAAATAAAAAGCTCTAGCACATGAGTAATCCATGCTTCCCTCTGCGAAGGGCCTTTCTTTTACTTTATGTTGAGTCAGTTTACCTACTTCTTTCTATCTTAGAAGCAAACACTTGTGTCAACTGTGTGCATTGATTCTTACATGTTTACTTATTGCACTTGTTATATTGCTTTATGTTGACAACTATCCATGAGATATACATGTTACAAGTTGAAAGCAATTGCTGAAACTTAATCATCCTTTGTGTTGCTTCAAAACCTTCTATTAAGAATCTATTGCTTTATGAGTTAACTCTTATGCAAGAGTTATTGATGCTTGTCTTGAAAGTACTATTCATGAAAAGTCTGTGCTATATGATTCAGTTGTTTAATCATCATCTTTACCATTGCTTTGAGTCACTTCATTCATCTCATATGCTTTACAATAGTGTTGATCAAGATTATGTTGGTAGCATGTCACTTCAGAAATTATTCTTTTTATCGTTTACCTACTCGAGGGCGAGTAGGAACTAAGCTTGGGGATGCTTGATACGTCTCCAACGTATCTATAATTTCTGATGTTCCATGCTAGTTTTATGCCAATACCTACATGTTTTGCTCACACTTTATAATGTTTTTATGCATTTTCCGGGACTAACCTATTAACAAGATGCCGAAGTGCCAGTTCCTATTTTCTCCTGTTTTTGATTCCAGAAAGGCTGTTCGGGCAATATTCTTGGAATTCGACGAAACAAAAGCCAAACCTCCTATTTTACCGAGACGGACCCAGATCACCGAAGGAGAGACGGAGAAGGGCCAGGGGGCCCCACACCACCTGGCGGCACGGCCAAGAGGGGGGGCGCGCCCCCCTATGGTGTGGACCCTCTGACACCCCCTCGCGCTGCCTCTTCGCCTATATAATCCCTTGCGACGGAAAACCCTACATCAATCGACCATATTCCAGAAAGACTCCAGGAGCGTCACCGCCATCGCGAAACGTAGTTTCGGGGGACAGAAGTCTTTGTTCCGGCACGCCGCCGGGACGGGGAATTGCCCCCGGAGTCATCTCCATCGACACCACCGCCATCTTCATCGCCGTTGCTGTCTCCCATGATGAGGAGGGAGTAGTTCTCCCCCGAGGCTGAGGGCTCTGCCGGTAGCTATGTGGTTCATCTCTCTCTCCCATGGTGTGATATTTATGTGATCATGAGCTTTGTATCACTATTAATCTATGTGCTACTCTAGTAATGTTATTAAAGTAGTCTATTCCTCCTCCATGATGTAAAGTTGACAGTGTGTGCATCATGTAGTACTTGGCGTAGGTTATGATTGTAATCTCTTGTAGATTATGAAGTTAACTATTACTATTATAGTATTGATGTGATCTATTCCCCCTTTCATAGCTATTGGTGACAGTGTGTATGCTATGTTAGTACTCGGTCTAAATTGCAATGGTCTATTATGCACTCTAGAGGTTACTTTAATATGAACTTCGTATGTTGTGGAGCTTGTTTACTCCGTCTTGAGGGAGCTCTTGTAGCCCTACACAATGAATGGTGTTTGTTATCCAACAAGAGAGTGTTTAAGAGTAGCACAAGTGAGGAGAAGTTATTTATTTATTATGTGATCATTGTTGAGAGTGTCCACTAGTGAAAGTATGATCCCTAGGCCTTGTTTCTATGCATTGAAACACCGTTTTCAACAAGTTCTGCTACATGTTCGCTTGCTGCCATTTTTATTTCAGATTGCAATTGCTACTTATAATCATCCATATTATTTGTATTTCACTATCTCTTCGCCGAACTAGTGCACCTATACATCTGACAAGTGTATTAGGTGTGTTGGGGACACAAGAGACTTCTTGTATCTTAATTGCAGGGTTGCTGGAGAGGACTATCTTTGACCTCTACCTCCCTGAGTTCGATAAACCTTGGGTGATCCACTTAAGGGAAACTTGCTGCTGTTCTACAAACCTCTGCTCTTGGAGGCCCAACACTGTCTACATGAATAGAAGCGTGCGTAGACATCAATCCTTCTTAATTACACTACAAGAAAAGTTGCCATGGCCGACGAAGTTGAAGTCGCGCTGTGGTTGCTGGTGTACCATGGCCGACGATTTTTGGTCTCTCCGTTGTGCATGTCAAAACGGTTTTTTTCTCGTTTTTGAGGCCACCTAGCCCGACGAAAACGGCCAAAACGTCGCGTATGGTGGCCCGGGACGTGGTGCATCTCGAAATCTCGGGTTCGCCGGCCGAGTCAACGCAAATCCGCACCGCCGAGGGATGTAGGGCCCAGATGGCAGCCTCTCTTGCATTGTTTTTTCTCTCGATCACGCCATCTCGTTCAACGCTCTCCGATCGAGCCGTTTACGATGCAGGATCATGGGTCCCGCATGTCATCCTCTATGAACCAAAATTCTTTCTATTCTTGGATTTTTTTTGACCCCCTGATTTCTGGCTACTTCCTTTTTCTTTTGATCCCTTGCCGACTTGGAAACGTTGAGACCGCTGCTGCTAAATGGGACCCGCATGTCATCCTCTATGTACTATAAAACTTTCTTTTCTTGAATTATTTTTGGCTCCTCATATTTGGTCACTTGCCTTTTTCTTTCGATCCCCTGCCGCCTCTCAAACGGTGATACCGCTGCTGCTAAATGGGACCCGCATGTCATCCTCTATGTACTATAAAACTTTCTTTTCTTGAATTATTTTTGGCTCCTGCTATTTGGTCACTTGCTTTTTTCTTTTGATCCCCTGCCGCCTCTCAAACGGTGATACCGCTGCTGCTAAATGGGACCCGCATGTCATCCTCTATGCACTATAAAACTTTCTTTTCTTGAATTATTTTTGGCTCCTCATATTTGGTCACTTGCCTTTTTCTTTCGATCCCGTGCAGCCTCTCAAACGGTGATACCGCTGCTGCTAAATGGGACCCGCATGTCATCCTCTATGTACAATCAAGTTTCTTTTCTTGAATAATTTTTGGCTCCTCATATTTGGTCACTTGCCTTTTTCTTTCGATCTCATGCCACGTTTGAAACGTTGAGGAACCTGCAGTGTCATGGGACCCGCATGTCATCCTCTATGTACTATAAAAGTTCATTTTCTTGGTTTTTTTTCACCCTTTGATTTTTGGCTATTTCCTTTTTCTTTTGATCCCCTGCCGCCTTTGAAACGTTGAGGACTCTGCTGGCTCATAGGTCCCACATGTCAGCCTCTATGTACAATCAAGTTTCTTTTCTTGAATTATTTTTGGATCCTGATATTTGGTCACTTGCATTTTTTTCGATCTCATGCCACGTTTGAAACGTTGAGGAACCTGCTGGCTCATGGGACCCGCATGTCATCCTCTATGTACAATAAAACTTTCTTTTCTTGGATTTTTTTTGTTACCTGATATTTGGTCACTTGCCTTTTTCTTTCGATCTCATGCCGCCTTTGAAACGTTGACTAAGCTGCTGGCTCATGGGTCCCGCATGTCATCCTCTACGACAATAAAAGTTTTCTTTCTTGGAGTTATTTTTGACCCCTAATTTCTGGCTATTTGCCTTTTTCTTTTGATCTCCTGCCCCCTCTGAAACGATGAGGACGCTATTGGCAGGTCGGTCCCACATGTCATCCTCTATGAACAATAAAAGTTTCCTTTGATGGATTTATTTTGAACCCCTAATCAATTTCTGGATATTTCCTTTTTTTCTTTTGATCCCCTGCCGCCTTGAAATCACTGAGGATGCTGCTGCCTCATGGGTCCCGCATGTCATCCTCTCAGAACGGTAAATGTTTCTTTTCTTGGATTTTGTTGACCAAACGATTTTTGGCTTATTTTTTCTTTCGATCTCCTGCAGCCTTTAAAACGTTGAGGACGCTGCTGGCTCACGGGTCCCACATGTCAGCCTCTATGAACAATAAACGCTGAGGATGCTGCTGCCTCATGGGTCCCGCATGTCATCCTCTTATAACGAAAATGTTTCTTTTCTTGGATTTTTTACCAACAGATTTTTGGTTTATTTTTTTCTTTCCATCCCCTGCCGCCTTTAAAACGTTGACGTCGCTGCTAGCTCATGGGTCCCCGATGTCAGCTTCCCCGTACAACAAACATGTGATATGTTGATTATTTTGCAGACAATAAACAGTGTATTGCGCTCTGAGCTATTTCAAACGGATAAATTAAATCTTTATTTTTACATAAACAAACTTATATGTTGAATCTCCTTGTTTTTTTGTTTTTGCGAAGCATAGGACTTTCCTGGTTTTTTAGAAAATTCCGAACTTTCCTGTTTTGGAGTGGGCTGAAATTGTACGAGTCAAAAGGCCAAGCAGGATAGTTCGAAGGCCCAGATGTCCAGATGCAGCCCAATTGAAATCTTTCTTCTTGGATTTTTTTTCACCCCCTGATTTCTGGCTACTTCATTTTTCTTTTTGTCCTGTGCCGGCTTGGAAACGTTGAGACCGCTGCTGCAAAATGGGACCCGCATGTCATCCTCTATGTACAATAAAATTTCTTTTCTTGGATTATTTTTTGCTCCTGATATTTGGTCACTTGCCTTTTTCTTTCGATCCCGTGCAGCCTCTCAAACGGTGATACCGCTGCTGCTAAATGGGACCCGCATGTCATCCTCTATGTACTATAAAAGTTCATTTTCTTGGGTTTTTTTCACCCTCTGATTTTTGGCTATTTCCTTTTTCTTTTGATCCTCTACCGCCTTTGAAACGTTGAGGACTCTGCTGGCTCATAGGTCCCACATGTCAACCTCTATGTACAATCAAGTTTCTTTTCTTGAATTATTTTTGGATCCTTATATTTGGTCACTTGCCTTTTTCTTTCGATCTCATGCCACGTTTGAAACGTTGAGGAACCTGCTGGCTCATGGGACCCGCATGTCATCCTCTATGTGCTATAAAAGTTTATTTTCTTTATTTTTTTTTCACCCTCTGATTTTTGGCTATTTCCTTTTTCTTTTGATCCCCTGCCGCCTTGGAAACGTTGGGTAAGCTGCTGACTCATGGGACCCGCATGTCATCCTCTATGTACAATCAACTTTCTTTTTCTTTTGATCTCAAGACGCATTTGAAACGTTGAGACCGCTGCTGCTAAATGGGACCCGCATGTCATCCTCTATGTACAATAAAGTTTCTTTTCTTGGATTATCTTTGGCTCCTGATATTTTGTCACATGCCTTTTTCTTTCGATCTCATGCCGCCTTTGAAACGTTGAGTAAGCTGCTGGCTCATGAGTCCCGCATGTCATCCTCTACGAACAATAAAAGTTTTCTTTCTTGGAGTTATTTTTGACCCCTAATTTCTGGCTATTTGCCTTTTTCTTTTGATCTCCTGCCCCCTTTGAAACGATGAGGACGTTGTTGGCAGGTCGGTCCCACATGCCATCCTCTATGAACATTAAAAGTTTCTCACATGGCTCCTGATATTTGGTCACTTGCCTTTTTCTTGCGATCTCATGCCACGTTTGAAACGTTGAGGAACCTGCAGGCTCATGGGACCCGCATGTCATCCTCTATGTACAATAAAACTTTCTTTTCTTGGATATTTTTTGGCACCTCATATTTGGTCACTTGCCTTTTTCTTTCGATCCCCTGCCGCCTCTCAAACGGTGATACCGCTGCTCCTAAATGGGACCCGCATGTCATTCTCTATGTACAATCAAGTTTCTTTTCTTGAATTATTTTTGGATCCTGATATTTGGTCACTTGCCTATTTCTTTTGATCTCATGCCACGTTTGAAACGTTGAGGAACCTGCTGGCTCATGGGACCCGCATGTCATCCTCTATGTACTACAAAAGTTCATTTTCTTGGTTTTTTTTCACCCTCTGATTTTTGGCTATTTCCTTTTTCTTTTGATCCCCTGCCGCCTTTGAAAGTTGAGGACTCTGCTGCCTCATAGGTCCCACATGTCAGCCTGTATGAACGATAAAGCTTTCCTTTCTTGGAGTTTTTTTACCCCCTAATTTCTGGCTACTTTCTTTTTCTTTTGATCTCAAGCCGCATTTGAAACGTTGGGACAACTGCTGCAAAATGGGACCCGCATGTCATCCTCTATGTACAATAAAAGTTTCTTTTCTTGGATTATGTTTCACCCTCTGATTTTTGGTCACTTGCCTTTTTTTTCGATCTCATGCCGCCTTTGAAAACATTGAGGAACCTGCTGGCTCATGGGACCCGCATGTCATCCTCTATGTACTATAAAAGTTTCTTTTCTTGGATTTTTTTCACCCTCTGATTTTTGGCTATTTCTTTTTTCTTTTGATCCCCTGCCGCCTTGGAAACGTTGACTAATCTGCTGGCTCATGGGACCCGCATGTCATCCTCTATGTCCATCAACTTTCTTTTCTTGGAGTTTTTTTTACCCCCTAATTTCTGGCTACTTTCTTTTTCTTTTGATCTCAAGCCGCATTTGAAACGTTGGGACCGCTGCTGCAAAATGGGACCCGCATGTAATTCTCCATGTACAATAAAAGTTTCTTTTCTTGGATTATTTTTCACCCTCATTTTTGGTCACTTGCCTTTTTCTTTTGATCCCCTACCGCCTTGGAAACGTTGAGTAAGCTGCTGACTCATGGGACCCGCATGTCATCCTCTATGTACAATCAACTTTATTTTTCTTTTGATCTCAAGCCGCATTTGAAACATTGAGACCGCTGCTGCTAAATGGGACCCGCATGTCATCCTCTATGCACAATAAAGTTTCTTTTCTTGGATTATCTTTGGCTCCTGATATTTTGTCACTTGCCTTTTTCTTTCGATCTCATGCCGCCTTTGAAACGTTGAGTAAGCTGCTGGCTCGTGGGTCTCGCATGTCATCAACTACGAACAATAAAAGTTTCCTTTCTTGGAGTTATTTTTTACCCCTAATTTTTGGCTACTTCCTTTTTTCTTTTGATCCCCTGCCGCCTTTGAAACGTTGAGGATTCTGCTGGCTCATGGGTCCCACATGTCAGCCTCTATGAACAATAAACCTTTCCTTTCTTGGAGTTATTTTGACCTCTAATTTCTGGCTATTTCGCCTTTTTTAAAATCCTGTGTCGCCTTGGAAACGTTGAGAATGCTGCTTCCTGATGGGTCCCGCATGTCATCCTCTCAGAACAATAGATGTTTCTTTTTTTTGGATTTTTTTACCAACTGAATTTTTTTCCGATCCTCTGCCGTCTTTAAAACGTTGACGATGCTGCTGGCTCATGGGTACCCGATGTCAGCCTCCCCGTACAAGAAACATGTGATATCTTGATTATTTTGCAGACAATAAATAGTGTATTTCGCTCTGAGCTATTGCAAACGGAAAAAAAAAATCTTTCCTTTTAAATAAACAAACTTATATGTTGAATCTCCTTGTTTTTTGTTTTCGCGAAGCATAGGACTTTCTTGTTTTGGAGTGGGCTCAAATTGTACGAGTCCAAAAGCGTCCAGCAGGATAGTTCGAAAGCCCAGACGGCCATATTCAGCCCAATTGAAATCTTTCTTTTCTTGGATTTTTTTGAGCCCCTGATTTCTAGCTACTTCCTTTTTTTTGGAAACGTTGAGAACGCTGCTGCAAAATAGGACCCGCATGTCATCCTCTATGTACAATAAATTTTTTTCTTGGATTATTTTTGGCTCATGATATTTGGTCACTTGCATTTTTCTTTTGATCTCATGCCGTCTTTGAAACGTTCAGACCGCTGCTGCAAAATGGGACCCGCATGTCATCCTCTATGTACAATAATTTTTTTTTCTTGGATTATTTTTGGCTCCTGATATTTGGTCACTTGCCTTTTTCTTTCGATCCCGTGCCGCCTCTCAAACGGTGATACCGCTGCTGCTAAATGGGACCCGCATGTCATCCTCTATGTACAATCAAGTTTCTTTTCTTGAATTATTTTTGGCTCCTGATATTTGGTCACTTGTCTTTTTCTTTCGATCTCATGCCACGTTTGAAACGTTGAGGAACCTGCAGGCTCATGGGACCCGCATGTCATCCTCTATGTACTATAAAAGTTCATTTTCTTGGTTTTTTTTCACCCTCTAATTTTTGGCTATTTCTTTTTTCTTTTGATCCCCTGCCGCCTTGGAAACGTCGAGTAAGCTGCTGCAAAATGGGACCCGCATGTCATCCTCTATGTACAATCAACTTTCTTTTCGTGGCTACTTTCTTTTTCTTTTGATCTCAACTCTCAAGCCGCATTTGAAACGTTGAGACCGCTGCTGCAAAATAGGACCCACATGTCATCCTCAATGTAAAATAAAAGTTTCTTTTCTTGGATTATTTTCACCCTCTGATTTTTGGCTATTTCCTTTTTTCTTTCGATCCCCTGTTGCCTTGGAAACGTTGAGGATGCTGCTGCCTCATGGGTCCCACATGTCATCCACTATGAACAATAAAAGTTTCTTTTCTTCGATTTTTTCACCCTCTGCTTTTTGGCTATTTCCTTTTTCTTTTGATCCCATGCCGCCTTGGAAACGTTGAGGATGCTGCTTCCTAATGGGACCCGCATGTCATACTCTATGTACAATAAAAGTTTCTTTTTTTTGGATTATTTTTGGCTCCTGATATTTGGTGACTTGCCTTTTTCTTTCAATCTCATGCTGCCTCTCAAACGTTGAGTAAGCTGCTGGCTCATGGGACCCGCATGTCATTAACTATGTACAATAAAAGCCCATTTCTAGTTATTGGGCTTCGATAGCCTGAGCAAGTAGGCCTATAGCAAATACCATGTAGATGGCCGTTGGAACCCAAAAGTATTTGCTGCCTAGACTTAGAAAAAGTATTTGTTGCCTAGACTTAGATGCCAAACTCAGGCACTCAGCCTTATTGACATGAACCTTGCTATGCACACGACAATTTCAGTCCGATCCGTGTACGCAACACAAGATCAAACCCAACGTGTGAGGAAGCAGGTGGCAGCACACCTCCAGATGCTCAATCGTACACATATCATATAGGAGTTGTCGTATGTACATTAGTTCCGTATTGACATGTTTTTTTCTTTGGTTAACCTGTGGGGTCCGCACAGTCACCTAGGTCGCACATCAACTTCTTTGCTCATAGTTGATGCATGTTTAGTGGCCTGCAACAAGAATCGCTGCCCCCAGGGATGTACTTTACCCTTTAGCGGCGAAAAAAATAGGAATGGTCCTCTCATGACTATGATCAACAAGAGGTGGCTATATTATAAAGGACGTACACACATTGTAATTATAGTGCTGAAATAAAGTCAATCCTAAAACAGCCATGCATGGGTTATAATATGAAGGCAACACAAAATACAAAAGCAGGGTAGTGTTCAAATAAACTGATTCAAACTAGTACATACTAAAAACAGTGTACTACTTCTCAACACTTCAAGCATAATAAAAAAGTGTGTTAGTGTTTTTTTAAAGGTAACACCGAACGGGCAATGTTTAAAGCAGGCTTAAACCACATAGCCGCTTGTCGGACACTACCCAAACTATCTCTGGGAAGGCTGATAACTCCCACAGTCTCACCTTCATCTGGCTGGAGGTTGCAGCGCAAAATTTTAGGGTATTGATTATGAAGATACTTCCGGTATGCTGTGTAGACGCAGTTTTTCCTCATGAATGGAACCAATGTGCCATCAGGAGCTTTGGATTCACGCTTCTTCAGGTTGGCAATGATCGGGTAATTGAGTCCGAGGAACAGAGAGTGGCCGCCGAGGCTGTTAACCTGCCTCCAATGAAAGTCCCCTGCACGTGCTGCAACGAACACAGATATGGGATCCTGCTCAAAGACGTAGGTGGCAACAGGAGGATACTGCCGTAGCTGAAGCCCATTAGCATCATAGGGAATGTCAGGAGGTACTTCAGCATTGGCAATCCCAATGTTGTTTACTGTAAGGATGATCATCATTCGCTTGCTGATGACCCAAAAGTATAGGGGATCGCAACAGTCTTCGAGGGAAGTAAAACCCAATTTATTGATTCGACACAAGGGGAGACAAAGAATACTTGAAAGCCTTAACAACGGAGTTGTCAATTCAGCTGCACCTGGAAACAGACTTGCTCGCAAGAGTTTATCAGTAGTAACAGTTTTATAGCAGTAGCAGTAGTGAAATAATAGCAACAGAGTAACAAAGACAACAGTAGTGATTATAGTAAACAGCAGGATTAAAATACTGTAGGCACAGGGATGGATGAACGGGCGTTGCATGGATGAGAGAAACTCATGTAACAATCAAAGCAGGGCATTTGCAGATAATAATAAAACGGTATCCAAGTACTAATCAATCAATAGGCATGTGTTCCATATATAGTCGTACGTGCTCGCAATGAGAAACTTGCACAACATCTTTTGTCCTACCAGCCGGTGGCAGCAGGGCCTCTAGGGAATCTACTGGATATTAAGGTACTCCTTTTAATAGAGTACCGGAGCAAAGCATTAACACTCCGTGAACACATGTGATCCTCACATCACCGCCTTCCCCTCCGGTTGTCCCAATTTCTGTCACTTTGGGGCCTCGGGTTCCGGACAACAACATGTGTATACAACTTGCAGGTAAGATCATAAACAACGAATATCTTCATGAATCAATAACATGTTCAGATCTGAGATCATGGCACTCGGGCCCTAGTGACAAGCATTAAGCATAACAAGTTGCAACAATATCATAAAAGTAACATCTACGGATACTAGGTACCATGCCCTAACAATCTTATGACTATTACATGACCAATCTCATCCAATCCCTACCATCCCCTTCTGCCTACAGCGGGGGAATTACTCACACATGGATGGGGGAAACATGGCTGGTCGATGGAGAGGCATCGGTGGTGATGATGGCGATGATCTCCTCCAATTCCCCGTCCCGGCGAGGTGCCAGAACGGAGTTTCTGGTCCCGAGACGGAGTTTCGCGACGGTGGCGGCGTACTGGATGATTTCTGGCGACTTCGACTATCCCCCGTGCGTTTTTAGGTCGAAGGCAATAAGTAGTCCGAAGGAGGGCGTCGGGGGCCAGCCGAGGCCGCCACACACTAGGGCCGCGCCGGCCTAGCGTGTGGGGCCCTCGGGCCCCCACCTGGCTTGCCCTTCTGGCTCCGCCAATATTCTGGGAAAATAGGACCTTCCGCATAAATTCCGAGGATTTTCCTGAAAGTTGGATTTCTGCACAAAAACGAGACACCAGAGCAGTTCTGCTAAAAACAGCGTTAGTCCGTGTTAGTTGTATCCAAAATACACAAATTAGAGGCAAAACAATAGCAAAAGTGTTCGGGAAAGTAGATACGTTTTGCACGTATCAACTCCCCCAAGCTTAGCTTATTGCTTGTCCTCAAGCAATTCAGTTAACAACTGAGTGCGATAAAAGAACTTTCACGAACACATTTGCTCATATGATGTAAATATTCTCATGATATGGCAAGTACTTAAGCAATTCATAATAAGATACATGCAAATAAAATCATCTAATAGCTATATCAATCATGGAAAAGGTACCAACAAATTAATAAAAAGCATCATGAATCATGTCTATCAGTGATGTCTACGCACGCTTCTATTCCTTTAGACAGTGTTGGGCCTCCAAGAGCAGAGGTTTGTAGAACAGCAGCAAGTTTCCCTTAAGTGGATCACCCAAGGTTTATCGAACTCAGGGAGGAAGAGGTCAAAGATATCCCTCTCATGCAACCCTGCAACCACAAAGCAAGAAGTCTCTTGTGTCCCCAACACACCTAATAGGTGCACTAGTTCGGCGAAGAGATAGTGAAATACAAGTGGTATGAATGAATATGAGCAGTAGTACGGCGCCAGAAAAGTGCTTCTTTGGCGTGCGATTGATGGTAGTAATATTGCAGGCAGTATAAATGCAGTAAAACAGTAAACAAGCAGCGATAGCAGTATTAGGAACAAGGCCTAGGGATCATACTTTCACTAGTGGACACTCTCAACATTGATCACATAACAGAATAAATAGATAGATGCTAGACTCTACACCCTCTTGTTGGATGATGAACAGCACTAACTGTGTAGGATTACACGAACCCTCAATGCCGGAGTTATCAAGCTCCACAATATTCAATGTTCATATTTAAATAACCTTAGAGTGCATGACATATCAACATAACCAAACCAAGTACTAACATAGCATGCACACTGTCACTTTCACACTACGAAAGGAGGAATAGATCACATCAATACCATCATAGCAATAGTTAACTTCATAATCTACAAGAGATCACAATCATAGCCTACGCCAAGTACTACACGATGCACACACTGTCACCATTACACCGTGCAGGAGGAATAAACTACTTTAATAACATCACTAGAGTAGCACGCAGCTATATTGTGATACAAAACACATTGCAATCATAAAGAGATATAAATAAGCACTTCACTATGCCATTCATAACAGTGAATAAGTATTCTGTGAAATATAGCCTAAGAGACCCACACGGTGCACACACTGTCACCTTTACACACGTGGGACAAGGAGTCTCCGGAGATCACATAAGTAAAACCCACTTGACTTGCATAATGACATCTAGATTACAAGCATCATCATATGAATCTCAATCATGTAAGGCAGCTCATGAGATTATTGTATTGAAGCACATAGGAGAGAGATGAACCACATAGCTACCGGTACAGCCCCGAGCCTCGATGGAGAACTACTCCCTCCTCATGGGAGACAGCAGCGTTGATGAAGATGGCGGTGGTGTCGATGGAGAAGCCTTCCGGGGGCACTTCCCCGTCCCGGCGGCGTGCCGGAACAGAGACTCCTGTCCCCCATATCTTGGCTTCGCGATGGCGGCGGCTCTGGAAGGTTTTCTCTGGTTTCGTCGAACGTCGTAGGGTTTTCTCGACGGAGGCTTTAAGTAGGCGGAAGGGCAAGGTCGGTGGAGTCACGAGGGACCCACACAACAGGGCGGCGCGGGCCCTAGCCTGGCCGCGCCGCCTTAGTGTGGCGCCACCTCGTGGCCCCACTTCGTATCTCCTTCGGTCTTCTGGAAGCTTCGTGTGAAAATAGGACCCTGGGCGTTGATTTCGTCCGATTCCGAGAATATTTCCTTACTAGGATTTCTGAGACCAAAAACAGTAGAAAACAGGAACTGGCACTTCGGCATCTCGTTAATAGGTTAGTTCTGGAAAATGCATAATAATGACATATAATGTGTATAAAACATGTAGGTATTGTCATAAAACAAGCATGGAACATAAGAAATTATAGATACGTTTGAGACGTATCAAGCATCCCCAAGCTTAGTTCCTACTCGCCCTCGAGTAGGTAAACGATAACAATGATAATTTCTTAAGTGACATGCTACCAACATGATCTTGATCAATACTATTGTAAAACATATGAGATGAATGAAGTGATTCAAAGTAATGGTAAAGACAATGACTAAACAACTGAATCATATAGAAAAGACTTTTCATGAATAGTACTTTCAAGACAAGCATCAATAAGTCTTGCATAAGAGTTACTCATAAAGCAATAAATTCTTAGTAGAAAGCTTTGAAACAACACAAAGGAAGATATAAGTTTCAGCGGTTGCTTTCAACTTCAACATGTATATCTCATGGATAATTGTCAACACAAAGTAATATAACAAGTGCAATAAGTAAACATGTAAGAATCAATGCACACAGTTGATACAAGTGTTTGCTTCTAAGATAGAAAGAAGTAGGTAAACTGACTCAACATAAAGTAAAAGAATGACCCTTCACAGAGGGAAGCAGGGATTAAATCATGTGCTAGAGCTTTTTAAGTTTTGAAATCATATAGAGAGTATAAAAGTAAAGTTTTGAGAGGTGTTTGTTGTTGTCAACGAATGGTAGCGGGTACTCTAACTACCTCATCAACCAGACTTTCAAGAGCGGCTCCCATGAAGGACGTTATCTCTACCAGCAAGGTAGATCATCCCTCTTCTCTTTTGTTTACACATGTATTTTAGTTTCATTATTGATGACACTCCTCCCAACCTTTTGCTTACACAAGCCATGGCTAACCGAATCCTCGGGTGCCTTCCAACATT
Organism: Lolium perenne; assembly: GCF_019359855.2. NCBI lineage: Eukaryota > Viridiplantae > Streptophyta > Magnoliopsida > Poales > Poaceae > Lolium > Lolium perenne. The sequence goes on from NC_067245.2 coordinate 68,740,244, forward strand.
CACATACCATGGAGGAGTGTCTATTTGCAAAATTAAGTTGCTTACTGATAGATCAGAGCAAAACATGTGAAGAGAATTATTAATGAAGGTTGATTAATTGGGGGCTGGGAACCCCGCGCCAGCTCTTTTTGCAAAATTATTGGATAAGCGGATATGCCACTAGTCCATTGGTGAAAGTTTGTCCGAAGTAAATGACAAGATTGAAAGATAAACACCACATACTTCCTCATGAGCTATAAAACATTGACACAAATAAGAGATAATAGCTTTTGAATTGTTTAAAGGTAGCACATGAAGTATTTGCTTGGAATGGCAGAGAAATACCATGTAGTAGGTAGGTATGGTGGACACAAATGGCATAGTTTTTGGCTCAAGGATTTGGATGCACGAGAAGAATTCCTCTCAATACAAGGCTAGGCTAGCAAGGTTGTTTGAAGAAAACTCAAGTATAAAATGGTGCAGCAAGACTCACATATGAACATATTGTAAGCATTATAAGACTTTACATCGTCTTCCTTGTTGTTCAAACACCTTAACCAGAAAATATCTAGACTCTAGAGAACAATCATGCAAACCAAATTTTAACAAGCTCTATGTAGTTCTTCATTAATGGGTACAAAGTACATGATGCAAGAGATTAAACATGATCCATATGAGCACAACAATTGCCAAGTATCAAATTATTCAAGACATTATACCAATTACCACATGGAACATTTTCTGTTTCCAACCATATAACAATGAACGAAGCAGTTTCAACCTTCGCCATGAACATTAAAGATAGAACTAAGAACACAAGTGTTCATATGAAAAAGCGAAGCGTGTCTCTCTCCCACACAAGCATGAATTTTATTTAGAGAATGAAAATAACAAAACAAAAATAAAACAAACAGACTCCAAGTAAAGCACATAAGATGTGACCGAATAAAAATATAGTTTCAAGAGAAGAAACCTGATAAATTGTTGATGAAGAAGGGGATGCCTTGGGCATCCCCAAGCTTAGATGCTTGAGTCTTCTTGAAATATGCAGGGATGAACCACGGGTGCATCCCCAAGCTTAGACTTTTCACTCTTCTTGATCATAGTATATCATCCTCCTCTCTTAACCCTTGAAAACTTCCTCCACACCAAACTCGAAACAAACTCATTAGAGGTTTAGTGCATAATCAAAATTTCACATGTTCAGAGGTGAAACAATCATTCTTAACACTTCTGGACATTGCCCAAAGCTACTGGAAGTTAATGGAACAAAGAAATCCATCCAACACAGCAAAAGAGGCAATGCGAAATAAAAGGCAGAATCTGTCAAAACAGAACAGTCCGTAAAGACGAATTTTTAAGAGGCACTGGACTTGCTCAGATGAAAATGCTCAAATTGAATGGAAGTTGCATACATATCTGAGGATCACGCACGTAAATTGGCAGATTTTTCTGAGTTACCTACAGAGAACCCTGCCCAAATTCGTGACAGACAGAAATCTGTTTCTGCGCAGTAATCCAAATCTAGTATGAACCTTGCTATCAAAGACTTTACTTGGCACAACAATGCAATAAAATAAGATAAGGAGAGGTTGCTACAGTAGTAACAACTTCAAAGACTCAAATATAAAACAAAAGTACTGTAGCAAAATAAAAACATGGGTTATCTCCCAAGAAGTGCTTTCTTTATAGCCATTAAGATGGGCTCAGCAGTTTTAATGATGCACTCCCAAGAAATAAGAGTTGAAGCAAAAGAGAGCATCAAGAAGCAAATTCAAAACAAATTTAAGCCTAACCCACTTCCTATGAAAAGGAATCTTGTAAATAAACAAATTCATGAAGCATAATGCAACAAGCATAGAAAGATAAAACATGTGTAACTTCAAGAATTTCAGCATATAGAGAGGTGTTTTAGTAACATGAAAATTTCTACAACCATATTTTCCTCTCTCATAATAACTTTCAGAGGCATCATGCACAAACTCAACAATATAAGTATCACATAAAGCATTCTTATTCACATGCATAAAAGTATCATTACTCTCCACATAAGCATAATCAATTTTATTAGTTGTAGTGGGAGCAAATTCAACAAAGTAGCTATCATTATTATTCTCATCATCAAATATAGGAGGCATATTGTAATCATAATTAAACTTATCCTCCATAGTAGGCGGCACCAAAAGACCACTATCATTATAATCATCATATATGGGAGGCATATCATAATCAACATAAACTTTCTCCTCAATACCCGGAGGGCTAAAGAGATCATTTTCATCAAAACCGACCTCCCCAAGCTTAGAATTTTCCATAGCATTAGCAACAATGGTGTTCAAAGCGTTCAGACTAATATCATTGCTACTAGCATGCAAATAAGGTTCCATAGGTTTTTTAATTTTCGCATTAAACCATTCATGTCTTGACTCAGGAAATAGTATAAAAAGCTCACAGATGTTTTCCATTATGCCTTACTAGTGTTTAACAAGAAACAAAAAGATGCAATTGCAGGATCTAAAGGAAATAGCTTCGAGCACACACACAACGGCAACAGAAAAGTACTTAGTTACCTGGGACCGGAGTATGAGTGCCTTTTACCTTTCCTCCCCAGCAACGGCGCCAGAAAATAGCTTGATGTCTACGCACGCTTCTATTCCTGTAGACAGTGTTGGGCCTCCAAGAGCAGAGGTTTGTAGAACAGCAGCAAGTTTCCCTTAAGTGGATCACCCAAGGTTTATCGAACTCAGGGAGGAAGAGGTCAAAGATATCCCTCTCATGCAACCCTGCAACCACAAAGCAAGAAGTCTCTTGTGTCCCCAACACACCTAATAGGTGCACTAGTTCGGCGAAGAGATAGTGAAATACAAGTGGTATGAATGAATATGAGCAGTAGTACGGCGCCAGAAAAGTGCTTGCTGGCGTGCAGTTGATGGTAGTAATATTGCAGGCAGTATAAATGCAGTAAAACAGTAAACAAGCAGCGATAGCAGTATTTAGGAACAAGGCCTAGGGATCATACTTTCACTAGTGGACACTCTCAACATTGATCACATAACAGAATAAATAGATAGATGCTAGACTCTACACCCTCTTGTTGGATGATGAACAGCACTAACTGTGTAGGATTACACGAACCCTCAATGCCGGAGTTAACAAGCTCCACAATATTCAATGTTCATATTTAAATAACCTTAGAGTGCATGACAGATCAACATAACCAAACCAAGTACTAACATAGCATGCACACTGTCACATTCACACTACGAAAGGAGGAATAGATCACATCAATACCATCATAGCAATAGTTAACTTCATAATCTACAAGAGATCACAATCATAGCCTACGCCAAGTACTACACGATGCACACACTGTCACCATTACACCGTGCAGGAGGAATAAACTACTTTAATAACATCACTAGAGTAGCACGCAGATATATTGTGATACAAAACACATTGCAATCATAAAGAGATATAAATAAGCACTTCACTATGCCATTCATAACAGTGAATAAGTATTCTGTGAAATATAGCCTAAGAGACCCACACGGTGCACACACTGTCACCTTTACACACGTGGGACAAGGAGTCTCCGGAGATCACATAAGTAAAACCCACTTGACTAGCATAATGACATCTAGATTATAAGCATCATCATATGAATCTCAATCATGTAAGGCAGCTCATGAGATTATTGTATTGAAGCACATAGGAGAGAGATGAACCACATAGCTACCGGTACAGCCCCGAGCCTCGATGGAGAACTACTCCCTCCTCATGGGAGACAGCAGTGTTGATGAAGATGGCGGTGGTGTCGATGGAGAAGCCTTCCGGGGGCACTTCCCCGTCCCGGCGGCGTGCCGGAACAGAGACTCCAGTCCCCCAGATCTTGGCTTCGCGATGGCGGCGGCTCTGGAAGGTTTTCTCTTGTTTCGTCGAACGTCGTAGGGTTTTCGCGACGGAGGCTTTAAGTAGGCGGAAGGGCAAGGTCGGTGGAGTCACGAGGGACCCACACAACAGGGCGGCGCGGGCCCTAGCCTGGCCGCGCCGCCTTAGTGTGGCGCCACCTCGTGGCCCCACTTCGTATCTCCTTCGGTCTTCTGGAAGCTTCGTGTGAAAATAGGACCCTGGGCGTTGATTTCGTCCAATTCCGAGAATATTTCCTTACTAGGATTTCTGAAACCAAAAATAGCAGAAAACAGGAACTGGCACTTCGGCATCTCGTTAATAGGTTAGTTCCGGAAAATGCATAATAATGACATATAATGTGTATAAAACATGTAGGTATTGTCATAAAACAAGCATGGAACATAAGAAATTATAGATACGTTTGAGACGTATCAATCAGCAGGATTGCAATGTTCATAAAAGGATATAATAAAGTGGTATCTCGCTTTCCCGTGTTTGTACAGCAAAACATAAATGCTTGGGCACCTTTGAGGTTCATGAGAAGACTGGAAGTAAAGATTATCAAAGATAAAAGCATCAAAGTTATACCACAATTAATCACATTTTGGGACAAGCATATTATACTAAGAATGATAGTTGTGCTCTCAAGAAAGTACTCAAAGAAAGGATGGAGACTCAATGTAAAAGTAAAAGATTGACCCTTCGCAGAGGGAAGCAGGGATTAACATGTGCTAGAGCTTTTCATTTTTCTAAAAACAGAAGTAAAATGGTTTTGAGAGGTGTTTATTGTTGTCAATGAATGGTAATGGGTACTCTAACTACCTCATCAACCAGACTTTCAAGAGCGGCTCCCATGAAATTTTATTTTTGGGTGGCACTCCTTCCAACCTTGCTTTCACAAACCATGGCTAACCGAATCCTCGGGTGCCTGCCAACAATCTCATACCATGAAGGAGTGCCTTTTTATTTTAGTTTTATTTAGATGACACTCCTCCCCACCTTTGCTTTCTCAAGCCATGGCTAACCGAATCCTCGGGTGCCGACCAACAATCACATACCATGGAGGAGTGTCTATTTGTAAATTTATGAAAGTTATATAATTGGGGCTGGGAACCCCGTTGCCATCTCTTTTTGCAAAATTATTGGATAAGCGGATGTGCCACTAGTCCATTGGTGAAAGTCCGTCCGGAGTAAATGACAAGATTGAAAGATAAACACCACATACTTCCTCATGAGCTATAAAACATTGACACAAATTGAGAAGCATTTTGAAGGTTTAAAGGTAGCACATGAGAATTTACTTGGAATGGTTTGAAATGCCATGCATAGGTATTTATGGTGGACACTCTGGAATAACTTGGTTTTCATGTGTTTGGAAGCACGAGCAGCATTCCCGCTCAGTACAAGTGAAGGCTAGCAATAGACTGGGAAGCGACAATCAAGAGAGCAGTAACTGTCATAATCATGCTTGCGACAAAAATAAATTAACGGAGGCATAAAAGTGATACAAGAACTCTGAGGTAAAGTAAATCATCGAGGCTTAATTGACATTTGTTCAGTCATATGCATGCGTGAGCATGTGCCAAGTTGATTCAAGTGAATTATTCAGAGGAGGATACCACAATGTCATATCTATCTATGAATAAAGCAATGCAAGCAAATATTTATGACATGCTACTCATATTAATAAATTGGAGCTAATCATGAGAGAACATGAACTACTAGACTTTCTTAAATGACATATACCTCACATGAACCAACTAAGCATGCTCACATGGATGAGTATATGTACAAAAATGAAAACAAATAAAGTTCATACCAGCCTCTCACCACAATCAGATTGTCGTAGATCGTCATTATTGCTTTTTCACTTGTGTAGCTTGAATAATATGGAATGAAAACCCAGCTCCAACCACCGAAGACCATTGAACTCCATAATGAACTTTACAAAACCAAAGAAGAACAGCAAATATTTTTGGTGTTTTTGAATTGGGAACAAGAACAAAAGGAAACAAGCAAACAAAGCAAAATCTTTTTGGATTTTCTTATAGCAAACCAACAATAGCAAATAAAGCAAGATGAAAGCAAGAAACCAAAATAACAAATGTTAAAGAGAAACAACAGAAATATTTTTGGTCTTTTTGTGTTTTAGGAAAGAATCAAAACAAAAACAAGAGAATGAAAAATAGAAGAAACACAGAAAAGCAGGATGGCAGAAATCTGCCAAAACCTGACAGCAGTACAGAAATCGATTTTTACAAAAATCTTCCGTTGCTCAGTTCGAAAAGTGTTCAACTAATGAAAGTTAGATAACAACCTGGGGAACATGCACAAAAATTTGCAACTCAAAATAACGTTCTGACTATGCGCACAATTTTTTTTAGTAACAGTACAGAATCTGTTTTCAGGCAGTACTTCCCCAAATATCATCTTCCTCTCATTAGAAAACCACTCAAAGAAACTAAACAAGTATATACAAGTATCCAACAACCATAATATGCAAAGAATGAGTGATGCTGGTATACCTCCCCCCAAGCTTAGGCTTTTGGCCTAAGTGGAGATCAATCCCAGCGAGGGTCAGGGTTCCACGCCGGCGAATCGTACATGGCGTGATCATAATAAGGTTCTTGTGCAGAAGAATAACGTGGAGGCTCCGTATGACCGTAATGTTGATGCGAAGAACTTGCTGCATCGGACGATGAATCGAGGTGTTCTTTGGCCTCCTCCGTGTTGTCTCTTGCACGATGGCCATCTCCTTCCAAGTATGCATTCTGTTCACCTTCTGTGACTGACCAATTCTTCCTGGAATCAAGGTTAAACAGAACAGGTGCAGGCAATCCTACTAGTTTTTCAGTTTTCTTAGTTGTCCTCCAAGTTTTCTTATAAAATGTTATCTTGTAAAACAGGTTACTCAAGTTAGACGAATCAGAAACAAATTCATGTTTAATCATGGAGACTATATCAAGTTTTTCTACGGAAAGCTGAATATCAAGATGGTGAGGTTCTACACCATGCATAGCTAATAAACGAGAGGCGATAAGACCTCCACAAATTCCGCCCTTCTCACGGTTAGTGGCAAGTCTAGAAGCTATCAAAGCACCCAAATTATAGGTCTTATTACCTTGCAATGCAGCAGCTAGAAAAGCTAAATCCTGGATAGATAATTTACTTCCATTCTTTCTAGCTAGAACGCACTTGGTGATGAAATAAGCAAAGTAGCGAATAGCTGGGAGTTGAATGCTACTGATTTTACCACCATCCTCTGAGAAGCTTCTTCCATGAAAAATCATCTTGAAGAGGTCCAAGAACTCTTGCGGTGATCCCCTTATCTTCTCGCATGATCCCCATTGCGGCACTCTAATTGCTGCACAAAAATCATTGAATGGCAAGTTGACAGTTTTATTATAAATTTTGTACCGAACCATGGGGTTAGATCGTGACCAATTGAATTCAAAATCCTGCACTACAGACATAGTCAATTTTGCATATTGGCATGGTTCACCAACAACAAAATCATCCAACCCTGCACGAGAGATTAGACTTTGAACATCTTGCAAGATTCCTGCACTCCTCATAAAATCCACGCACGGGTAGTAAGTGGGGTATACTCCTTCTTCGCGGTGGACTCTCGTGACCTGTTGCACCTCCAATTCTTGTTGGTTGAGTTGGTGCCTACTCCCTCCCATTTTCTAAAATTTTTCAACAAACAATATAAAATTTGATTTGGTGACATATAATTGAGGGAAACTACCATAGGAACTTGCTAGAGTACTAAACATGCATCAAAACTAGTTTCTACCACTTAGAACAAGCATGCAAGCTCACTAAACATGTTACCTACAGCAGCAAAATATTCAAGATATACTCCACCAAACAAAATTCTACTTGGATAATCGGAGGAGACACATACCGGAGAGCAAATGTGCCAAATTTCAGACAGAAATCTGGGCTGAGCAAAGAGATCGAGAAATCTGGAGCTCTTGAGCAAAAACGCGAGTGGGGGGAACCTGGTGCGAGTTTTTTCGGGAGAGAGAAGAGAGTGGGAGGAAGAGATGATGAAGTGGGGCAAGGAGGGGCCCACACGCCAGGGTGGCGCGCCCCCCTTGCTGGCCGCGCCGGCCTGTGGGGTGCCACCCTGGGGTGCCCCACTGGTCATCCCCAGGTGTTCCCAGGTGCCTCGTCGAAAAATAGGACTACTGGTATAATTTTTGTGAAATTTTGAAAACTTTGACAAATGCACATTTCTGGGTGTTAAATTTATTATTACTGGGCAGAAAAAGATTTTGAAATCTCTAATTAACTAAAGAACTTTGCAAAACAAAAGTGCTACAGCAAGTAGATCAAGTGGAGGAAGAAAGAGATGTTGTTTAGCGCTTCTATGCATATAAAATGAATTTGTTAACAAGGGTGATCAAGTCTTGCCACCACATAAATTTTACATAACATAAGAAGAATTAAACCTCAAATCAATCATGTTACCTTGAATTGTATTGACATTGATCCAATCATAATATTTTGATATCCTTGTTCAGGCTCATATATAGGACAATCAATGGTTCCCACTTTGATAGTTCTCACATTAGAAATTGTATTAACTCCACATGCTTTCTCAATCCTCTTGGGAAAATAGACGGTATGCTCCTTGTCATCAACATTGAAAGTAACTTTTCCTTTATTGCAATCAATAACAGCCCCTGCGGTGTTAAGAAAAGGTCTCCCAAGAATAATAGACATATTATCATCTTCAGGCATTTCCAACACAACAAAATCAGTTAATATCAAGCAGTCAGGAATAGCAGTAGATTTATCAGCCATTTGCAAAGATATATCAGTCGGTATCAACTTATCTAAATAAAGTCTCTTATAAAGAGAGAAAGGCATAACACTAACACCCGCTCCCAAATCACATAGAGCAGTTCTAACATAATTATTCTTAATAGAACAAGGAATAGTCGGTATACCTGGGTCGCCAAACTTCTTTGGAACCTTACCATTAAAAGAGTAATTAGCAAGCATAGTGGAAATCTCCTCATTAGGAATTTTCCTTTTGTTAGACACAATATCTTTCATATACTTTGAATAAGGAGGCAATTTAATAGCATCAGTCAAAGGTATTTGCAGGAATAAAGGTTTCATCCAATCATAGAATTTATTATAGTGCTCTTCTTCCTTTGATTTTAGTTTCTTAGCAGGAAAAGGCATTTGCTTTTGAACCCAAGGTTCCCTTTCACTACCATGTTTCTTAGCAATAAAATCTTCTTTAGTATACTTCTTATTTTTAGCATGCTTTTCAGGTTCTTCTTCAACCTCTTCTTTATCAGAAGCATCATTCTTATCATTATCTTTATCATGTTCATTACCACTTTCAGTTTCAGCATCAGAAATAGAAATACTATTAGGATCATTAACAGGCTCAGAGGATTCTACAACAGTTTTATGTTTCTTCTTCTTTTTCTTAGATGGAGCACTAGTTTCAGTTCGTTGAGAATCTTGTTCAACTCTTGTGGGATGCCCTTCAGGATATAGAGGATCCTGGGTAGAAACACCGCCTCTAGTTGTTACTTCATAAGCATGTTTTTCTTTAAAATTATTTTTCAACAAGTCATTTTGCACTTTAGTGAGTTGATCAATTTGAGTTTGAACCATATGAAAGTGTTTAACAAGCATCTTAACATCATTGGAGGTTCTCTCCACAATACCATGCAATTCACTAATAGCTTGAGAATTTTCCATTAAATGATTCTCTATTCCCATATTGAAATTTTCTTGCTTAACAATATAATTATCAAACTCATCTAAGCATTGAGCAGGAGGTTTTGAATACGGAATATCTTCTCTAGTAAAGCGTTCAAGAGAGTGTACCTCAATCATGGATGAAGGGGGAGTTATCCTACATAAATCTTCTATAGGAGGTAAATTCTTCACGTCTTCGGATTTAATACCCTTCTCTTTAAGAGACTTCTTGGCTTCCCTCATATCTTCATCATTTAATTTAATCAAGCCCCTCTTCTTCAATATAGGTGTCGGGGTTGGTTCTGGTGTAGACCAATCATCATGATTCCGGCCTATTCTAGCCAATAATTCCTCAGCGTCGTCTGGAGTTCTTTTCCTGAAAACACAACCAGCACAACTATCCAGGTATGCCCTAGACTCAATGGTTAGTCCACTATAAAATATATCAATTAAATCATGCTTTTCCAAATCATGGTCAGGCCGAGCTCTAATAAGAGAGCAAAATCTCGCCCAAGCCTCAGGCAATTTCTCTCCATCTTCCTGGTCAAAATTATAAATTCTCTGCAAAGCAATATGTTGAGCACTAGCAGGAAAGTATTTCCGTAAGAAAGCATCAAGAAATTCTTTTGGACTATTAATAGAATCAGGTGGCAAACTATTATACCAAGTTTTAGCATCATCCTTTAATGAGAATGGAAATATTTTAGCAACAAAATAAGTACGCTTCTTAACATCATCAGAAAACAAGCTACTCAGAGTAGATAGCTCAATCATATGTTCTACAACACTTTCTTTTTCAGTACCACAAAAGGGTGTTTTCTCGACAATAGCTATATGAGATAGATCAAGAGAAAAATCATAATCCTTATCCTTAATGTTTATAGGAGATGTGGCAAATTTAGGATCAGGAGACAGTTTATATCTAACAGTATGTTCTGCAAGCAACTTTTTAATTTTTCTTGCATCAGTAGTAGCATTGCATTTATCAATAAAATCATCATCAAGTTCTACATAATCTTCATCAAGATCATCACTAGAGTATTCAACAGACTCAGGTGAATTAACAGGTGTAGCAGCATTTTCATTAGGAGTTTCAGCATTTTCAATTTGTCTAGACCTAGCAATTGTAGCATCTAGAAAAGATCCTAATGAACCACTATCATCAAGCACAGCGGAATCATCATCAATATTATATGAATTTTCAGATCTAGCAGAAGTACCAGCATGTGAAGCATGTGGTGGTGAAACAAGTTTATCAATCACAGATGGTGAATCAAGAGCAGCAGAGGTACTCAGAGTTGTACCTTTTCTTGTAGTGGATGGTAATATGGCGACCTTAGTATCGCAAGGTTTACCCATGATGGAGAATTTGCAGCGAACAATATCAATCCAAGTGAACTTCCAAATAAAGCTATGCTCCCCGGCAACGGCGCCAGAAAATAGTCTTGATGACCCACAAGTATAGGGGATCGCAACAGTCTTCGAGGGAAGTAAAACCCAATTTATTGATTCGACACAAGGGGTGACAAAGAATACTTGAAAGCCTTAACAGCGGAGTTGTCAATTCAGCTGCACCTGGAAACAGACTTGCTCGCAAGAGTTTATCAGTAGTAACAGTTTTATAGCAGTAGCAATAGTGAAATAACAGCAGCAGAGTAACAAAGACAGGAGTAGTGATTATAGTAAACAGCAGGATTAAAATACTGTAGGCACAGGGATGGATGAATGGGCGTTGCATGGATGAGAGAAACTCATGTAACAATCAAAGCAGGGCATTTGCAGATAATAATAAAATGGTATCCAAGTACTAATCAATCAATAGGCATGTGTTCCATATATAGTCGTACGTGCTCGCAATGAGAAACTTGCACAACATCTTTTGTCCTACCAGCCGGTGGCAGCCGGGCCTCTAGGGAATCTACTTGATATTAAGGTACTCCCTTTAATAGAGTACCGGAGCAAAGCATTAACACTCCGTGAACACATGTGATCCTCACATCACCGCCTTCCCCTCCGGTTGTCCCAATTTCTTGCACTTTGGGGCCTCGGGTTCCAGACAGCAACATGTGTATACAATTTGCAGGTAAGATCATAAACAACGAATATCTTCATGAATCAATGATGTCTACGGGTGCTTCTATTCTTGTAGAGAGTGTTGGGCCTCCAAGAGCAGAGGTTTGTAGAACAGCAGCAAGTTTCCCTTAAGTGGATCACCCAAGGTTTATCGAACTCAGGGAGGAAGAGGTCAAAGATATCCCTCTCATGCAACACTGCAACCACAAAGCAAGAAGTCTCTTGTGTCCCCAACACACCTAATAGGTGCACTAGTTCGGCCAAGAGATAGTGAAATACAAGTGGTATGAATGAATATGAGCAGTAGTACGGCGCCAGAAAAGTGCTTGCTGGCGTGCAGTTGATGGTAGTAATATTGCAGGAAGTAAACAAGCAGTAAAACAGTAAACAAGCAGCGATAGCAGTATTTAGGAACAAGGCCTAGGGATCATACTTTCACTAGTGGACACTCTCAACATTGATCACATAACAGAATAAATAGATAGATGCTAGACTCTACACCCTCTTGTTGGATGATGAACACCACTAACTGTGTAGGATTACACGAACCCTCAATGCCGGAGTTAACAAGCTCCACAATATTCAATGTTCATATTTAAATAACCTTAGAGTGCATAACAGATCAACATAACCAAACCAAGTACTAACATAGCATGCACACTGTCACCTTCACGCTACGAAAGGAGGAATATATCACATCAATACTATCATAGCAATAGTTAATTTCATAATCTACAAGAGATCACAATCATAGCCTACGCCAAGTACTACACGATGCACACACTGTCACCATTACACCGTGCAGGAGGAATAAACTACTTTAATAACATCACTAGAGTAGCACACAGATAAATTGTGATACAAAACACATTGCAATCATAAAGGGATATAAATAAGCACTTCACTATGCCATTCATAACAGTGAATAAGTATTCTGTGAAATATAGCCTAAGAGACCCACACGGTGCACACACTGTCACCTTTACACACGTGGGACAAGGAGTCTTCGAAGATCACATAAGTAAAACCCACTTGACTAGCATAATGACATCTAAATTACAAGCATCATCATATGAATCTCAATCATGTAAGGCAGCTCATGAGATTATTGTATTGAAGTACATAGGAGAGAGATGAACCACATCGCTACCGGTACAGCCCCGAGCCTCGATGGAGAACTACTCCCTCCTCATGGGAGACAGCAGCGTTGATGAAGATGGCGGTGGTGTTGATGGAGAAGCCTTCCGGGGGCACTTCCCCGTCCCGGCGGCGTGCCGGAACAGAGACTCCTGTCCCCCAGATCTTGGCTTCGCGATGGCGGCGGCTCTGGAAGGTTTTCTCTGGTTTCGTCGAACGTGGTAGGGTTTTCGTGACGGAGACCTTAAATAGGCGGAAGGGCAGCCTCGGAGGGGGCCTGGTGGGCCCACACACTAGGGGGCGCGGCCCCCCTCTGGCCGCGCCAGGGTGTTGTGTGGAGCCCCCAGGGCTCCCCTCTGGCGGCTCTCGGGTGTTCTGGAAGCTTCATCCAATTATAAGACTCTGGGCGTTGATTTCGTCCAATTCCGAGAATATTTCCTTACTAGGATTTCTGAAACCAAAAATAGCAGAAAACATCAACTGGCCCTTCGGCATCTCGTCAATAGGTTAGTTCCGGAAAACGCATAAATATGACATAAAGTATGCATAAAACATATAGATATCATCAATAATGTGGCATGGAACATAAGAAATTATCGATACGTCGGAGACGTATCAGCATCCCCAAGCTTAGTTCCTGCTCGTCCCGAGCAGGTAAACGATAACAAAGGTAATTTCTGGAGTGACATGCCATCATAACCTTGATCATACTATTGTAAGCATATGTAATGAATGCAGCGATCAAAACAATGTAAATGACATGAGTAAACAAATGAATCATATAGCAAAGACTTTTCATGAATAGTACTTTCAAGACAAGCATCGATAAGTCTTGCATAAGAGTTAGCTCGTAAAGCAATAATTCAAAGTAGAGGTATTGAAGCAACACAAAGGAAGATTAAGTTTCAGCGGTTGCTTTCAACTTATAACATGTATATCTCATGGATAATTGTCAACATAGAGTAATATAACAAGTGCAATATGCAAGTATGTAGGAATCAATGCACAGTTCACACAAGTGTTTGCTTCTTGAGGTGGAGAGAGATAGGTGAACTGACTCAACATAAAAGTAAAAGAAAGGCCCTTCAAAGAGGAAAGCATCGATTGCTATATTTGTGCTAGAGCTTTGGTTTTGAAAACATGAAAGAGCATAAAAGTAATATTTTGAGAGGTGTTTGTTGTTGTCAACGAATGGTAGTGGGCACTCTAACCCCCTTGCCAGACAAACCTTCAAAGAGCGGCTCCCATGAAGGACGTTATCTCTACCAGCAAGGTAGATCATCCCTCTTCTCTTTTGTTTACACATGTATTTTAGTTTTATTTATGGATGACACTCCTCCCAACCCTTTGCTTACACAAGCCATGGCTAACCGAATCCTCGGGTGCCTTCCAACATTCACATACCATGAAGGAGTGTCTATTTGCAAAATTAAGTTGCTTACTGATGAATCAGAGCAAAACATGTGAAGAGAATTATTAATGAAGGTTGATTAATTGGGGGCTGGGAACCCCGGGCCAGCTCTTTTTGCAAAATTATTGGATAAGCGGATGAAGCCACTAGTCCATTGGTGAAAGTTGCCCAACAAGAATGAAAGATAAACACCACATACTTCCTCATGAGCTATAAAACATTGACACAAATCAGAGGTGATAAATTCTGAATTATTTAAAGGTAGCACTCAAGCAATTTACTTTGGAATGGCGGAGAAATACCATGTAGTAGGTAGGTATGGTGGACACAAATGGCATAGTGGTTGGCTCAAGGATTTTGGATGCATGAGAAGTATTCCCTCTCGATACAAGGCTTAGGCTAGCAAGGTTTATTTGAAACAAACACAAGGATGAACCGGTGCAGCAAAACTCACATAAAAGACATATTGTAAACATTATAAGACTCTACACCGTCTTCCTTGTTGTTCAAACTCTTTACTAGAAATTATCTAGACCTTAGAGAGGCCAATTATGCAAACCAAATTTTAGCAAGCTCTATGTATTTCTTCATTAATAGGTGCAAAGTATATGATGCAAGAGCTTAAACATGAGCACAACAATTGCCAAGTATCACATTATCCAAGACATTTTACCAATTACTACATGTAGCATTTCCCGTTTCCAACCATATAACAATTAACGAAGCAGTTTCAACCTTCGCCATGAACATTAAAAGCTAAGAACACATGTGTTCATATGAACCAGCGGAGCGTGTCTCTCTCCCACACAAGCATTTATTCAAACAAAACAAAAACAAAAACAAACAGACGCTCCAAGTAAAGTACATAAGATGTGACCGAATAAAAATATAGTTTCAAGGGAGGAACCTGATAAATTTGTCGATGAAGAAGGGGATGCCTTGGGCATCCCCAAGCTTAGATGCTTGAGTCTTCTTGAAATATGCAGGGATGAACCACCGGGGCATCCCCAAGCTTAGAGCTTTCACTCTTCTTGATCACGTTGTATCATCCTCCTCTCTTGACCCTTGAAAACTTCCTCCACACCAAACTCGAAACAAACTCATTAGAGGGTTAGTGCACAATCAAAAATTCACATGTTCAGAGGTGACACAATCATTCTTAACACTTCTGGACATTGCACAAAACTTCTGAAAGTTAATGGAACAAAGAAACTCATTCAACTTAACAAAAGCGGCAATGCGAAATAAAAGGCAGAATCTTTCAAAACAGAACAGTCCGTAAAGACGAACCTGGTAGGGGCACTTAACTTGCTCAAACGGAAAAACTCAAAACTAATGAAAGTTGCGTACATATCTGAGGATCACACACGTAAATTTGCATTTTTTTTTGATTTTTTTACAGAGACTTCTGTGCGAATTCGTGACAGACAGCAATGCTGTTTCTGCGCAGCAATCCAAATCTAGCATCAACTTTACCATAGAGACTTTACTTGGCACAAAAACATGATAAGGAGAGGTTGCTACAGTAGTAACAACTTCCAAGACTCAAATATAAAACAAAAGTACTGTAGCAAAATAAACACATGGGTTATCTCCCAAGAAGTTCTTTCTTTATAGCCATTAAGATAGGCTCAGCAATTTTAATGATGCTCGCGCAAGAAATAGTATTTGAAGCAAAAGAGAGCATCAAAAAGCAAATTCAAAACAAATTTAAGCCTAACATACTTCCTATGAAAAGGAATCTTGTACACAAATGAATTCATGAAGAACAAAGTGACAAGCATAAGAGGATAAAACACGAGTAACTTCAAAAATTTCAGCATATAGAGAGGTGTTTTAGTAACATGAAAATTTCTACACCCATATTTTCCTCTCTCATAATAATTTTCAGAGGCATCATGAACAAACTCAACAATATAAGTATCACATAAAGCATTCTTATCATGAGTCTCATGCATAAAATTATTACTCTCCACATAGGCATAATCAATTTTATTAGTTGTAGTGGGAGCAAATTCAACAAAGTAGCTATCATTATTATTCTCATCATCAAATATAGGAGGCATAATATAATCATAATCAAATTTATCCTCCATAACAGGCGGTACTAAAAGACAATCATCATAAATAGGAGGCAAAGTATCATCAAAGTGAATTTTCTCCTCAATGCTTGGGGGACTAAAAATATCATGCTCATCAAAGCCAGCTTCCCCAAGCTTAGAATTTTCCATATCATTAGCAACAATGGTGTTCAAAGCGTTCATACTAATATGTTCCATAGGTTTTTTAATTTTCGCATCAAACCATCCATATCTTAAATCAGGAAATAGAATAAGAAGCTCATTGTTGTCCATTATGCCTAACTAGTGTAAACAAGAAACAAAAAGATGCAATTGCAGGATCTAAAGGAAATAGCTTCGAGCACACACACAATGGCAACAGAAAAGTACTTAGTTACCTGGGACCAGAGTATGAGTGCCTTTTACCTTTCCTCCCCGGCAACGGCGCCAGAAAATATCTTGATGTCTACGGGTGCTTCTATTCTTGTAGACAGTGTTGGGCCTCCAAGAGCAGAGGTTTGTAGAACAGCAGCAAGTTTCCCTTAAGTGGATCACCCAAGGTTTATCGAACTCAGGGAGGAAGAGGTCAAAGATATCCCTCTCATGCAACCCTGCAACCACAAAGCAAGAAGTCTCTTGTGTCCCCAACACACCTAATAGGTGCACTAGTTCGGCGAAGAGATAGTGAAATACAAGTGGTATGAATGAATATGAGCAGTAGTACGGCACCAGAAAAGTGCTTGCTGGCGTGCAGTTGATGGTAGTAATATTGCAGGAAGTAAACAAGCAGTAAAACAGTAAACAAGCAGCGATAGCAGTATTTAGGAACAAGGCCTAGGGATCATACTTTCACTAGTGGACACTCTCAACATTGATCACATAACAGAATAAATAGATAGATGCTAGACTCTACACCCTCTTGTTGGATGATGAACAGCACTAACTGTGTAGGATTACACGAACCCTCAATGCCGGAGTTAACAAGCTCCACAATATTCAATGTTCATATTTAAATAACCTTAGAGTGCATGACATATCAACATAACCAAACCAAGTACTAACATAGCATGCACACTGTCACCTTCACACTACGAAAGGAGGAATAGATCACATCAATACCATCATAGCAATAGTTAACTTCATAATCTACAAGAGATCACAATCTTAGCCTACGCCAAGTACTACACGATGCACACACTGTCACCATTACACCGTGCAGGAGAATAAACTACTTTAATAACATCACTAGAGTAGCACACAGATAAATTGTGATACAAAACACATTGCAATCATAAAGGGATATAAATAAGCACTTCACTATGCCATTCATAACAGTGAATAAGTATTCTGTGAAATATAGCCTAAGAGACCCACACGGTGCACACACTGTCACCTTTACACACGTGGGACAAGGAGTCTCCGGAGATCACATAAGTAAAACCCACTTGACTAGCATAATGACATCTAGATTACAAGCATCATCATATGAATCTCAATCATGTAAGGCAGCTCATGAGATTATTGTATTGAAGTACATAGGAGAGAGATGAACCACATAGCTACCGGTACAACCCCGAGCCTCGATGGAGAACTACTCCCTCCTCATGGGAGACAGCAACGTTGATGAAGATGGCGGTGGTGTTGATGGAGAAGCCTTCCGGGGGCACTTCCCCGTCCCGGCGGCGTGCCGGAACAGAGACTCCTGTCCCCCAGATCTTGGCTTTGCGATGGCGGCGGCTCTGGAAGGTTTTCTCTGGTTTCGTCGAACGTGGTAGGGTTTTCGCGACGGAGACCTTAAATAGGCAGAAGGGCAGCCTCGGAGGGGGCCTGGTGGGCCCACACACTAGGGGGGCGCGGCCCCCCCTCTGGCCGCGCCAGGGCGTTGTGTGGGGCCCCCAGGGCTCCCCTCTGGCGGCTGTCGGGTGTTCTGGAAGCTTCGTCCAATTATAAGACTCTGGGCGTTGATTTCGTCTAATTCCGAGAATATTTCCTTACTAGGATTTCTGAAACCAAAAACAGCAGAAAACAGCAACTGGCCCTTCGGCATCTCGTCAATAGGTTAGTTCCGGAAAACGCATAAATATGACATAAAGTATGCATAAAACATGTAGATATCATCAATAATGTGGCATGGAACATAAGAAATTATCGATACGTCGAAGACGTATCAATCAATAACATGTTCAGATCTGAGATCATGGCCCTCGGGCCCTAGTGACAAGCATTAAGCATAACAAGTTGCAACAATATCATAAAAGTAACATCTACTGATACTAGGCACCATGCCCTAACAATCTTATGACTATTACATGACCAATCTCATCCAATCCCTACCATCCCCTTCAGCCTACAACGGGGGAATTACTCTCACATGGATGGGGGAAACATGGCTGGTCGATGGATAGGCGTCGGTGGTGATGATGGCGATGATCTCCTCCAATTCCCCATCCCGGCGAGGTGCCAGAACGGAGTTTCTGGTCCCGAGACGGAGTTTCGCGACAGTGGTGGCGTACTGGATGGTTTCTGGCGACTTCGACTATCCCCCGTGTGTTTTTAGGTCGAAGGCAATAAGTAGTCCGAAGGAGGGCGTCGGGGGCCAGCCGAGGCCGCCACACACTAGGGCCGCGCGCCCCCCTCCTGGGCCACGCCGGCCTAGCGTGTGGGGCCCTCGGGCCCCTACCTGGCTTGCCCTTCTGGCTCCGCCAATATTCTGGGAAAATAGGACCTTCCGCATAAATTCCGAGGATTTTCCTGAAAGTTGGATTTCTGCACAAAAACGAGACACCAGAGCAGTTCTGCTGAAAACAGCGTTAGTCCATGTTAGTTGTATCCAAAATACACAAATTAGAGGCAAAACAATAGCAAAAGTGTTCGGGAAAGTAGATACGTTTTGGACGTATCACTTGCCATCAGCAGTTGGAGCGAGGAACCACGCGTACTGCTGATCATCCACCACCGGTGGCGGGATTACGAACAGGGACATCGGGTTTTCTGCAATATTAGAAATGGAGACGAATAGGGTGTTACTGGCAACCATATTCAAACAGCAGCACTGTTCATCGTTCATGCTCACAGTATAAATACGACTATGTAAGCTAAGGACATTGGTCATTCATGTGTTCAAATCGAGTGTCCAATATATCAGTTATACTGCATGCATCCCACGAAACTAGTCTTAACTTCGCCAAAACTAGACACTAGTTAGTGTATACACAGTTATATACTACCTCTGTCCCACCGAAAGTGTCTGAGATTTGTCCAAATTCAGATGTATCTAGACAGTGAATGCATATAGATACATTCAAATTTTGACAAATATATCATCTTAAGTTTAAGTCATGTGTTGTAGTTAATTCCCTTTGTCTTAAGTGATCCAACGGTGTATATGATTAGATATTTGTATACAATATAGGAGTACAGACAATCTACCAGTTGGTCCAGTTTTAAACTGAGTATAGAGCTTCAATCATGACCCTTGGAGTGCTAAATCTAACGGTGCACAACAGCAGGATTCTCTGTGAAGAGTGCACATATCTAACTCTACAATATTTTAGAACCATCACGTGAGCCTTGGGTCTACCCAAAAAAATGACCAAATATCTGAAACCCTTTAAGCATAGGAATAACCCCGTTCAAAGAAATCGCTATTCAGCACTGCTACATGGATCAATGGAAGGTTCTTACGGTCTCAACTCTCAAGGAAACATCAAAGGAAAAGGTAGATAAGAAACGAGTGAGTGTTAGATGTACACATATTTTTAATTGTTCCCTTCGTTTGCCGACTGATGGGAAGAAACATCATTTTTTGTAGGACCACTCTTGTTTTCGTATTTTATATATGCATTGTTGGCAATATTTTCTTTCGAAAACCATGAATATAGCTCGAGCTACATGTAGCATGGTTTTTGAAAATTTTGAAAGCTGCATTTTGAAGTTCCAAAGAAAACGGAGATTAAATACGGGTGTCAACAATGTTGTGTTCTACCAACATTCAAATGTCCAAATCAAAATATCTTATATTTAAGGTTTTGCAACAACAACAAAATCTGACATATATTTTCCAACATTTTGTAACTTCAAAATCTATCAGATTCTGTCATTTTTGTGCGGCCCGAATATAGGGTATCTCAATTTCAGATTTTACACTCTGGTAGAATAATACATTCTCTACATCTATTTTTTTTAGATTTTTTATATTCTTTCAAAACTTGCGAAAGGCATGCTATAAATATTCTTTTGATTATCAAACAGAATCTTTAATGGTTTGACATGCATACATACTAGTAATATAAAAATATAAAAGTTCTCGCTTTGTACACATTTTGTTGATTTTTTGGAATGAATACAACATTCAATTTGGTAGATAGAGTACTAAACATTTCATGGGAAACTTAAAGCAGCTTGCCAAACAAAGGCTAATAGAAAAAAATAGAGGTATGACATGCATAACATCCACGATGGGGTTGAAATATGCATAAGCTTCGGGCAATTTGGCAAAGAAAATCTAGCCGGATAAAGAACAGAATTATAAAAGGTACAGGTTAAACTAAGTAAATTAGGCATAACAAGTATTTCATTCTTGTTTAGTAAATAATTGGATTTTGATTGAGTTACTTTTCTAAGGGAAAAAAGGAGAAGGCAGATATTCAAGACAATTTTGGTGGGATGGAGGGAGTAAATCAAAAGTAAGAAAAAGTTATAACATGTTTCATGAGATGGAGTACTAAATAACGGCCATATGCATCTCTTCGATGTAGAGGCCGGGGTACCTCGCCCTCTATTTCGAGCAAAAATCAACTAGTTATATGAAACAATGGGTGTAAAAGTTAATCAAGAAGGGTGCCTTCATTGTGCTACGTTAACATTTGAGATACTTGTTAATTACATCCATATTACACGGTGGATAGAGTTACTAATTCAGGATTGCATTCACATACGGAGTATACTATGTTTGCTGATGACTGATTAGTACTAATTCGTTGCAAGCAACGGTTCATTCATATTCAGATAAAGGATGTGATCGTTAAGTCATATACTTATGAAAGTCCTTATGCATCTCTCTGATGCAGATGGCGGGGGTCTCTCGTCCTCCTTTTGGAGCAAAAATCAATTAGTTATATATGAAACAATGGGTGTAAAAGGTTATCAAAAAGGGTGCCTTCATAGTGCTACCTTATCTTTTGAGATACTAGTTAATTACATCCATATTCTGCAGTGGCGTAGAATTACTAATTCAGGAATGCAATCACATACTGAGCATACTATGTTTGTTGGTGACTAATTAGTACTAATTCATTGCAAGCAACGGTTCATTCATATTCAGCAAAAGGCGGTGTGATCATTAAGTCATTTATGAAAGGTAAAATATAAACAAGGTAGTTCATGAATAACTTCATTGATTAAGGCAGTGTATCATGCAATGCAACATAAGGACTGAAAAAATACCATTTGCGGTGTCCCAACAGTACGTGTAGCCCGTAATTTCGTCCACCGCAAAAACTTGGCCACCGAGTTCAATGGCATCACAGAACGTCGGAAAAATTTGTTCAGGTGCACGGTTCTTCAGCATTCTCCAGTCGCCACCCCCTTCAAGGTAGAAAATCCTTTTGTCGAACAAGGCGATGAGCTTGTAATCTGCGTACCTCCCACCTTTTGTGGGCACTTGGCAGATTACAATCTTCAACAAATTAATTGGTCGACCCCATAAAACAGAGTATACATCGTTAGCAGAATCATATGAAGCACTATAATGACCAATCTTCGGATCAGGTAGGGATGGAAGGGGGATATGTCGCTCGGTGTAGACGTTCACGAGGCAGAACTGGCACCCATGATGATCGGCGGCGGCGATCCAGTCACCGTTCGCGCCAAGCCATTTTCTGTCGTGCATGAATGGCAGGGCGACAGAACGGCGAGGATGGTCGAGGGGCACCAGGTCGTACACGGTATCATGCAGACGAGATGCTGTCGCCACGTCCCAGTGTTCATGGTTCATCCCAATGGTGCATCTTACCTTCATCATTGCTGATCTGGTCGTAGAGCTCCCTGGAACATGCGGCAAGTCGGACAGTGTAGGTAACGTCCAGATGCGCAGCGATGAGGTCGATGTTGTCGCCGGTGAGAGCCTCCAAGTGGCCGTCCCCGCCGCCCCGGCAAAGCCTAGAATATTCCATCACGTGAAGATGGATTTAGGTGGATGGCGGATGCAACTGCGCTTGGGGTTTTCGGAGGAGAGGGCGAGCGCTATGGAAGGAACGATGCGGCGCGCGGCCGGCTGGGGTGAGGAGAGAAAGGTATAGTACTAGTGATGCGGCGTGGTGGGGATCGAGATCCTGCGCGTGCGCGTGATTCTGGGAGGGTGAAGAAGAAGATGATAGACATGCAAGGGGCAAAAACTAGGTAGTACTCTAGGCTGCTGCTGCGACTGGGCGCCGATTTGACTGTTGGTATACTAGCACGCCACCCATCTATAAATTTGCGATGACGTTTGGTGCAGTGATGTTTCGTCACATTAGGTTGACCAGAGAGCGGTTTTTTTACAGTTTCCATTTCGATATATTTTTCACCAATAATCGTAGTTCTCTACATGCCAGAGACACGTACCTTAACACGTGGGCAGCATGCAACCGCGCGAGTACCAAAATGAAATGAGAGATGTTTTAGAGCAGAACTTCATTTTCAATGCCTTTCCTAGCTTGGTTTGGAAACCGGACAGAGCTTCAGTGACTTGATGCTTCCAAGATACATTGTGACTATGTGCCACCATCTACCATCCATTTGAGATCCAACGTTCCAAACTATCTCTTATTTCGAAGCTAAAAAGGAAAAACTATTCAGAAAATTTTGAAAAAATCCAGTAATATGTAGATGCCTTGTTTTAAAATCTATGAATATTTCTTCCCATTCAGACGACTAGCTATGATTAAATAGCTTCTTACGTATTCGAGCACTAGTTTAAACTAAATATATATTTGCTCACAAACCTATGATTCAAATCGAATGAAACTTCACCAAAATATAAATCGAAATATGCATGATTTACTGGAAATTTTTCAAATTTTTCATGGTCCATGGGGTCCTCCAAAGTGCAAGTTTTTTTTTCTTGGTTGGTACTTCAAAACCGAGTTTGGATGGTGGCAAGACTTGCACAAAGAGGATGTCAAAATTTTGGCCTTTGTGAACTTTGCAATCAACATCAAGTGTCAGACTCTCGAGAAAAAAATAAGAGTTGGTGCCCACCTTTCTTTCAACCGTTGGTTCTCAATCCGAAGGTGGTCCAACTAGCTCACAAAATTGGCTTGGTATTCATGGTCTTGAACCAACGATTTGGCATGGCTTTCAATCGGTATGAGAGGTGATGTATGGAGGTGATTCATATGAGAGGGCAATAAAGAAATGTTTTGTCCTCCTCACAAAGCTAGTCTATTTGGAAAGAAATGAATAATTGTTTTTCGCAACGTTGCATGATACTAATTCATAATACTATGCATTGAAGGTGTTGTATCATAAACTAGTATCATATGTATGATACTAGTCTACGATACTTCCCATTGTGACTAGTCTAAGTGCTTTTGCACTATGAACACTAGCTATGCACAGACCTCAAAAAACACTTCTCCATTATTCTACTATTCACACTTTCTTTTTCTAATAGAACTACCATTGTTTTTAATATAATCTTGTGACGACAATATATATTTATAAATAGTCATTTATGTTTCGCATAAGCTCAAAGAGGGGTACTTAATTATGAGAGATATCTTTCAACTAATATGTTGTAGGGGTACTTTAATTATGTGAGTTATCGTGTGAAATGCTTACTAGAACGAGTACAAAAGGTGTTTGATAACATTACAGGCCACACGCCCAGTGTAGCCTGCATTGTAGGAGCATTACAACAATTTAACAACTACGGAGGAGTATCCTAGGTAGAGATAATAGACAAAGAAAATAGTTCAACAGATAGTACAACACAACTACGGAACGGGAGTAGCCTAGGTAGAGATAAACATGCAAATGAAATAGTTCAACAAATACAAATCTTGCATTACAACACGAGTATTACATAAAGTACATCAGCCTTTCTTTCTGGACCTGTGACGCGAAGGCAGGTTCCATTGCCGGGCGTTGACGAAGCTTGGGATGAACCACAACGGAACCTGCCGCCATGTCCATCTAATGTTGGTTTGGAAACCAACAGTACAGTCTTCAGAATTCAAACTGAAGCGGCAAATTTTTGGACAAGGAGGATATACAAGCCTACTGCATGGTGCGATGTGTAAACAGAGTTGCTTCTCGCCATATTTGGACAGTCATGTTCTGCCCCGTCTTCTACTGGAATGATAATCGGATAGTTCACTCCAAGGAAGAGAGAATATGATCCAAGGGAAATAATCCTCCTCCATGGCCTTGGTGGCATCAACTGACTGGTGTCCATGCTGTACACCTCGCAGCCAAGTAAACCCTTACCATACCCGCGAATAGTGCGACCATGACGACCCTCAGAGGTAGCAGCAGCAGGTAAATTCCGAACCAGTCCAGTATAATCTCGCCCGTCAGCAACGCCCCAGGTATAGACCAGAAAAAGTCTAGAACCATCAGGAGATCGTGCTAGCCACCAGGAGCCAAGATTGTAGAGACCTTGTTCATCAAGTTCTGGCGGAATAGGTGCCGTTCTGATCAACAAAGGACCTTGCAAAGGAAACCACAACTTGAAGTTAGTTCAGCAAAACTTGATTAGTTGATTACATACATGAATAATGATACTAACTAAAATACTGCCTCCGATCCAAATTAATTGACTCAACTGGATGTGTCTAGCTAGATATGCACAAATTAATTGACTCAAGTTTGTCTAGCTAGATGCACTCGCTAGACAAAGCTGAGTCAATTTGATTTGGATCGGAGGGAGTACTTTATTTTGACTCAAAGGCATATCGCTGCTGATTTTGATTGAATATAGAGGGGGAAAGGTATAGGCATGACACGGAAACTACACAACAAAAAGAAAAAGGCTAAAGCTAAATCTGAAACTAGCAGCTAATAGAGAAAACACATCATATGAGATGAGAAAAATTACCCCAAGAAAGTTGATTCCATGCATAAACTTCGCCTGTCTGAGTTACAACAAATACAATACCCTTGTGGATGATTGCATCGGAGTAGCCGAACCCTAAGAACTGTTTGTCAAGAACTGTTCATCTGCTAGAAGCACAGTGAAGGACTGCAATTGCCGCATTGAAGATGGCAAGACCAGAGAAACTAGTATAATTTGAAGCAGCTGTTGGAACTCGGCAAATAGCTATCTTCAGCAGTTGAAGATGTTGATCATTAGACTCGAACACAAGTTTATCCGGGGTGGATTTAAACTCACATTGGTGGTAGAGGAATCCGGCGACCAGAGTACACATTGACAAGCTCCCAATTCTAGGGGAAGCCAAGAAGGGCGATCCAATCTCCATTCGCGCCTGCCCACATGCCCGTACCACCATCTGGAATCACGGCATCGGAAGAGATCCTGTCCAGCGGCGTCAGTTGGCACAAGGTACCCTTGCGCTCTTTCGCATCATGCTGCTTGTCCTTCTGCGCACCCTGTTGCTTGAACTTGTGGACGCGGGAGAAGGGATTGTGCGCGGGTGGTATCTCAGTTTGGTGAGTATGAAGAACACAGGGCACGCCAAACGGCTGAGATGCAGGCAGAGCTACACTTTGTGTTGCTGAATCATGATAAAACTTGCATGAACCGACGAGGCTCGCGGCGGTGATGACATCGCATCGGGATGCGATTTCTTCAAGGGGGCCATCAGGAAACACCCAAGAACTGCCACTCTCATTGATCGAACTCGCCATTGGAAGGATGCGGTCAAGTGGGTGTGGGGGTGTGGGGGTGTGGGAGTGGGACGCTGGCGTTTGGGTATGAGGTATTGGAGGACAGTGTGAGCGGCAGCTGGTAGAGCGATATGGATAAAAGTCCACAACTCCTACTAGTACCATCAAATAGGTGGCTCGAGATGATCCGAAAAAGGCATGGCGGCGGTGGTGCAGGGGCTGCTGGTGTAGGCGGGGTCGCCAGAGAAGATGGAGATGAAGAAGATGGAGAGGCAGGCAAAAAAACAATTTGAATTGAAATTAATATACGAGTACTACGGGCGTGCCTTCTCTCTCTGGTCTCTGCTGCACTTACTGCACCTGTCGTGAAGGCGTGTGACCCGAGAAGAAGCTAATGTACTGTATAGCTATCCTTGCACGCCACGGAGCTGTATTTTGTCTCATCAAATCAGCTCTGGACAGTTTCAGCAGAGAAAAGATCCTTTGCCATCATCATGTATATTACGATGGGCCCACGGCAGTGCACATTCATCTTGTACTACCATATACTGTACTGCTCTACATGTTGCACAAACCACCACTTGGACAATTTTTTTGCAGATTCCACCATGTGGTGGTCTAATATGTTGCAAATTGCACCACTTGGTTATCTAATCAGCTAGTTAGTCATGTTGATAGCAAAATCGACAAGTGGGTTCAACATGTCAATGCTCCAATTAATGTTTTAGAAAAAATAGATTTTTCAAAATTCATACTTCTTTTAGTTAGCTATTTAAAAATGCTTATTCATTTATTTCAACAAATATTGTGCGGTCTTGAATTTTTTTCAAACAAATATTATGGCATCGGGTTCGGGACTCCTGAAAAGGACTGGTCGTGGTACGGGAACCCGAAATGAGGCCCACAACATGATCGAAAGTGGCAAGGAACCCGTCGAGGTTGATGAACTCGGGAAACCTTGGTAGAGGTAGGGATCTTGAGGAGGCCATTAGGGTTAGCCTACCCCCCCCCCCCAATAAGCGTATGAGCGAAAAAATTCACATAAGTAGTAGCTATTATTGAAATTTCACAAATATTACGCGCTTTTGAATATTTCAAAAGTATTGTGGCGTCACGTTGGCCTTGCCCGAATTTTACCTTTCAGGCTGGATGTCACGAGCATGATCACTCAACCAACCGGGTCCAAACATATATATACAATTGGCCTCCTCGAGCCTACACCGACCAGATTGTCGCTGAAACTGGATCATAAAGTTTCTATAGGATTGATGTCCTAAGGAAATATTCCAACAACGGAAGTCGTTTGATTCGTTGTATTATATTCCTTAGGAATCTTGTTGGGCTTGTTTGGTTCGAAGAAAATTCATAGAAATTTTGTGGGATTCAAATCTCAGTGGCTCCTTTGATTCTTGAATACATGATAATTCATACTAATTCACGTGTTTTTTGTGTAGCACTACAACCAAAGAACATGCAATTCAAATTTGTGTGATTTCTTTCATATAGGATTAATTCAACATGCAATCATATTCAATTCCTACATTATTTCTATTTTAACATTTTGTACACATCATGCATGCGACCCAAACAATGCGTACAGGGGGGTTATTTCGTTGCAAAAGCAGTTGGTCACACCACAAACAAACATGCAATGATTAATATAAATTCACGTGGTTTCCCCGATGCAACCAAACAATATTCGATGAAAATAAGCATGCCATAAACATATACAATACACACCATAAATTTTGGCTGCTTTGATTATTCGCAAGACTTTCAAAGTGCGGGAATATGAAAAGTGTATGATTAGAGAGTGATGATCATCTCCAAATAAATAGGATTGAGAAACAACGGTATTTGGATCGAATAATGTTTGATTACGTGTGAAAACCAAAAGAAATTGTAACATACGGTTACACAATGAAGGATTTTTTGTTTTTATATAAAAATATTGTGTGAATGAATTCTGAAAATTGCAATACTATGAATTAAACAATCAGAAATTGTGTCAGACTAATTCCTACGATTCGAGATTCTAGAATATGATTTCTTTGAAGGTGCGCACAGGGACGTGGGTAGCAATGTCGGGTCCCTGTCTTGTTCGTATTAACTGTACTTACGTCAGACTAGTGTTGCTCAGGAAGTCTTAATCTGACGTACTCTGAAGCTAGATGCTTCACTGTTTCCAGTCTGACACCAGAAATCCTCAACTCGTCTCCAGTCTCCAGTGCCTCCCGCTGTCCTTGTTTTTTCGGCAAAATAGACAGAAATAACCCAAAGTCAACAAGATTGGGAAAACAAAATTTCGACATACTAGTAGCAAGATTGGGTTATTTTTGTCCAAATTCTCGTTTTTTTTCTCTTGGCTGCCCTACCCTTGAATCCATGTCACTTACGTGTGTTGCCCATGCGTCAGGTCCCACACTTCAGTGAGCACAAGTGACGTGCTGTACCTACGCAAACTCCCAACGATCTTCTTTGTCAAGAGAAGACGCATCAAGATTCAAGACCCGATCGCATTTCTTGCTTTCAGCCTGGAGTCCTCCATGTAAAAGTTAGGGATTTAGATGTAATCTCATGCTTATTTTGTGTCCTGTTGTAACTTTTGATTTTTTATGTCCATTTGAATCTTGGTCAAATCCTAGGTTTGACCTAGATTTAAACAAGTTTAAAACATGAAAATGAAAAAGTAAGCCTGGATCCTTCTTAGTCACTCTAAAATGAAGCTTTTGGGAGGTTTTTGAAATTTCCATGTTTGAAACCCAAAACCACTTCTCTTAATGCTTGACTTCATCAGACAAAGTTTAGGGGTTAGGGGGTAGATACATGATTTGTATAGTTTGAATATGTCTAGATCTTGTTTATCAGCTTGAATGCTTACTATATGACATAAGAAGACTATGTGCTCTGGTTTTTCATTTATCTAAATTTTTTTGAATTTTATGCCCATTTGTATCTTGGTCAAATCCCAGATTTGACCAGGATTCAAACAAGTTTAAAACATGAAAATGAAAATGTGTAAGCATGGATCCTTCTTAGTCACTCTAAAATGAAGCTTTTGGGAGGTTCTTGAAATTTCCATGCATGTTTGAAACCCAAGACCACTCTTCTTGATGCTTGACTTCATAAGACAGAGTTTAGGGTTAGGGGTAGATACATGATTTTTTGTTTTGAATATGTCTAGACCTTGTTTATCAACTTGAATGTTTACTATATGACATAATTAAGAAGGCTATGTGCTTTGGTTTTTCATTCTTTAGATTTTTTGTCTGGATTTTTAAGCCCATTTGAATCTTGGTCAAATCCTTGGTTTGACCAAGATTTAAATAAGTTTAAAACATGAAAATGAAAAGGTAAGCATCGATCCTTCTTAGTCGCTCTAAAATGAAGCTTTTGGGAGGTTTTTGAAATTTCCATGTTTGAAACCCAAAACCACTTCTCTTCATGCTTGACTTCATTCATAAGATAGAGTTTAGGGGTTAGGGGTATAGATACATGATTTGTCTGGTTTGAATATGTCTAGACCTTGTTTATCTATTTGAATGTTTACTATATGACATAAGAAGAGGCTATGTGCTTTGGTTTTTCATTTTTTTCGATTTTTTCTGAATTTTTATGCCCATTTGAATCTTGGTCAAATCCCTAGGTTTGACCAAGATTTAAACAAGTTTAAAACATGACAATGAAAAGGTAATTAATCATGGATCCTTCTTAATTAATCAGTCAGTCTAATTAAAATGAAGCTTTTGGGAGGTTTTTCAAATTTCCATGTTTGAAACCTAAAACCACACTTCTTTTCATGCTTGACTTCATTTATACGACACAATTTAGGGTTAGGGGGTACATGACTTGTTTGATTTGAATGTGTCTAGACCTTGTTTATGAACTTGAATGCTTACTATATGACATAAGAAGATTATGTGCTTTCGTTTTTTATTTTTTTTATTTTTTATTTTATGCTCATTTGAATATTGGTCAAATCCTAGGTTTGACCAAGATTTAAACAAGATTAAAACATCAAAATGAAAGGGTAAGCCTGGATCCTTCTTATGCACTCTAAAATGAAGCTTTTGGTTTTTTTTTTAAATGATCTTTCTTAGTCCATGTTTGAAACCCGAAACCACTTCTCTTCATGCTTGACTTCATAAGACAGAGTTTAATAAGGGTTAGGGGTATAGATACATGATTTGTCTGGTTTGAATATGTCTAGACCTTGTTTAACAACTTGAATGCTTACATATGACATAAGAAGACTATGAACTTTGGTTTTTCATTTTTTCATTTTTTTTTTATTTTCTGCCCATTTGAATCTTGGTCAAATCCTAGGTTTGAAAAGATTTAAACAAGTTTAAAACATGAAAATAAAATGGTAAGCATGGATCCTTCTTATTCTCCCCAAAATGAAGCTTTTGGGGTTTTTTGAAATTTCCATGTTTCAAACCCAAAACCGCCACTTCTCTTTCATGCTTGACTTCATAAGACAGAGTTTAGGGTTAGGGTTAGATATATACATGATTTTTCTGGTTTGAATATGTCTAGACCTTGTTTATCATCTTGAATGCTTACTATATGACATAAGAATGCTATGTGCTTTAGTTTTTCATTCTTTTGATTTTTTCTGAAGAATCTTGGTCAAATCCTAGGTTTGACCAAGATTTAAACAAGTTTAAAACATGAAAATGAGAAGAGAAGCCTGTATAATCCTTCTTAGTCACTCTAAAATGAAGCTTTTGGGAGGTTTTTGAAATTTCCATGTTTGAAACCCAAAACCACCTCTCTTCATGCTTGACTACATAAGACAAAGTTTAGGGGTTACGGGGTAGATACATGATTTGCATAGTTTGAATATGTCTAGACCTTGTTTCTCAACTTTAATGCTTACTATATGACATAAGAAGCTTTTGGGATGTTCTTGAAATTTCCATGTTTGAAACCCAAAATGACTTCTCTTCATGCTAGACTTCATAAGATCGACCGAGTTTAGGGTTAGGGGGTAGATACATTATTTGTCTGGTTTGAATATGTCCAAACCTTGTTTATCAACTTGAATGCTTACTATATGACATAAGAAGACTATATGCTTTTGTTTTTCCATTTTTCTGAGTTTTTTTTTTAATTTTATGCTGATTTGAATCTCTTGGTCTGATCCTAGGTTTGACAAAGATTTAAACAAGTTTAAAATATGAAAATGAAAAGGTAAGCATGGATCCTTCTTAGTCACTCTAAAATGAAGCTTTTGGGAGGTTTTTGAAATTTCCATGTTTGAAACCCAAAACCACTTCTCTTCATGCTTGACTTCATAAGACAGAGTTTAAGGGTTAGGGGGTAGATACATGATTTGTCTGGTTTGAATAGGTCAAAACCTTGTTAATTTATCAACTTGAATGCTTACTATATGACATAAGAAGACTATATGCTTTGGTTTTTCATTTTTCTGATTTTTTATGAATTTTATGCCCATTTGAATCTTTTGGTCAAATCCTAGGTTTGACAAAGATTTAAACAAGTTTAAAATATGAAAATGAAAAGGTAAGCATGGATCCTTCTTGTTAGTCACTCTAAAATGAAGCTTTTGGGAGGTTCTTGAAATTTCCATGTTTGAAACCCAAAACCACTTCTCTTCATGCTTGACTTCATTCATAAGATAGAGTTTAGGGGTTAGGGGTATAGATACATGATTTGTCTGGTTTGAATATGTCTAGACCTTGTTTATCAATTTGAATGCTTACTATGTGACATAAGAAGAGGCTATGTGCTTTGGTTTTTCATTCTTTTGATTTTTTTCTGAATTTTTATGCCCATTTGAATCTTGGTCAAATCCTAGGTTTGACCAAGATTTAAACAAGTTTAAAACATGACAATGAAAAGGTAATTAATCATGGATCCTTCTTAATTAATCAGTCAGTCTAATTAAAATGAAGCTTTTGGGAGGTTTTTCAAATTTCCATGTTTGAAACCCGAAACCACTTCTCTTCATGCTTGACTTCATAAGACAGAGTTTAATTAGGGGTTAGGGGTATAGATACATGATTTGTCTGGTTTGAATATGTCTAGATCGACCTTGTTTAACAACTTGAATGCTTACTATATGACATATGAAGACTATGTACTTTGGTGTCATTTTTTAATTTTTTTAATTTTCTGCCCATTTGAATCTTGGTCAAATCCTTGGTTTGAACAAGATTTAAACAAGTTTAAAACATGAAAATAAAATGGTAAGCATGGATCCTTCTTAGTCTCCCTAAAATGAAGCTTTTGGTTTTTTTTTGAAATTTCCATGTTTCAAACCCAAAACCGCCACTTCTCTTTCATGCTTGACTTCATAAGACAGAGTTTAGGGTTAGGGGTAGATATATACATGATTTTTATGGTTTGAATATGTCTAGACCTTGTTTATCATCTTGAATGCTTACTATATGACATAATAATGCTATGTGCTTTGGTTTTTCATTCTTTTGATTTTTTCTGAAGAATCTTGGTCAAATCCTAGGTTTGACCAAAATTTAAAAAAGTTTAAAACATGAAAATGAGAAGGGGAGCCTGTATCATCCTTCTTATTAATTAGTCACTCTAAAATGAAGCTTTTTGGAGGTTTTTTAAATTTCCATGTTTGAAACCCAAAACCACCTCTCTTCATGCTTGACTACATAAGACAAAGTTTAGGGGTTAGGGGGTAGATACATGATTTGCATAGTTTGAATATGTCTAGACCTTGTTTCTCAACTTTAATGCTTAGTAATATATGACATAAGAAGCTTTTGAGATGTTCTTGAAATTTCCATGTTTGAAACCCAAAACGACTTCTCTTCATGCTAGACTTCATAAGATCGACCGAGTTTAGGGTTAGGGGGTAGAGATACATTATTTGTCTGGTTTGAATGTGTCCAAACCCTGTTTATCAACTTGAATGCTTACTATATGACATAAGAAGACTATATGCTTTTGTTTTTTCCTTTTTCTGAGTTTTTTTTTTTGAATTTAATGCCGATTTGAATCTCTTGGTCAGATCCTAGGTTTGACAAATTAAGATTTAAACAAGTTTAAAATATGAAAATGAAAAGGTAAGCATGGATCCTTCTTAGTCACTCTAAAATGTAGCTTTTGGGAGGTTTTTGAAATTTCCATGTTTGAAACCGAAAACCACTTCTCTTCATGCTTGACTTCATAAGACAGAGTTTAGGGTTAGGGGGTAGATACATGATTTGTCTGGTTTGGATATATCTAGACCTTGTTTATCAACTTGAATGCTTACGATATGACATAAGAAGACTATGTGATTTGGTTTTTCATTTTTTCTGATTTTTTTGAATTTTGTGCCCACCCATTTGTATCTTGGTCAAATCCTAGGTTTGATAATAATTTAAACAAGTTTAAAACATGAAAATGAAAAGGGAAGCATGTATCCTTCTTAGTCACTCTAACATGAAGTTTTTGGGAGGTTTTTGAAATTTCCATGTTTGAAACCCAAAACCACTTCTCTTCATGCTTGACTTCATAAGACGGAGTTTAAGGGTTAGGGGGTAGATACATGATTTGTCTGGTTTGAATATGTCTAGACCTTGTTTATCAACTTTAATGCTTACTATATGACATAAGAAGACTATGTGATTTAGTTTTTCATTTTGCTGTTTTTATTTTATTTTTCTGCCCATTTGAATCTTGTTGGTCAAATCCTAGGTTTGACCAAGATTTAGAAGAGTTTAACACGTGAAAACAAATAAGTAAGCCTGGATCACTCCAAATTGTACGAATTGATAGATGTGTTAACTTTGCTTCATGGAAAAAATAATGTCATGTAAATGAGTTAACTTGGATTTCCTACGCTTGAATCCATAGGAAACTTTGTTCTAATGCACTATAATAATCAACCGAGTTTTTACACCAACAGGCCTGTCACTTATGTGTGGTGCCCACGCGTGAGGTCCCACACTTCAGTGAGCACAAGTCACGTGCAATAGGTACGC
The DNA here is from genome assembly GCF_019359855.2 of Lolium perenne. Classification (NCBI taxonomy): domain Eukaryota; kingdom Viridiplantae; phylum Streptophyta; class Magnoliopsida; order Poales; family Poaceae; genus Lolium; species Lolium perenne. The sequence continues at coordinate 68,774,338 of NC_067245.2, forward strand.
AAACTCCCAGCCATCTTCTTTGTCAAGAGAAGACGCATCAGGATGCGTATTGGTAGTCTCTGGGTCCTTCAGGATCCTTCGGTTGTCCCTCTCACACAAAAAAAACAAATCTCTCTCATTCTCGGCCTCGCTCGACTTGCTCGCTCGCTCGACTCGCTCACTCGCTCGACTCGCTCGCTCGCTCGCTCGCACCTCCCTGCTCACTGACAAACCCTGCACAATAGTCAACATCGTCACCCGAAAAAGGGGAGACACCATAATGCTCTCCCTTCTTCTGTCCTTCCGAGTGATCCCTCTTCCTCCGAGTTTCACTAGCTAGACGGGCAAACACACATGTGCTGCATAGTAATAATAAAAAGGTAGAAAAATCGATATACGAATCTATAATTAAATAGGTTAAACTAGGGTTTTACCCAGTACTACAGATCAAGGTTCAAAAAAATCCAACTACGGGGTTCAAACAACACGATTCTAATCCAAGAATTTTTTCTACCTCATCCAAATGGCCTCAAACTATAGGGTTAGCATCTATCTAGTGCAGTATGTGTGAAAATGTATGCACTATGTGTGCTATAACTTGTATGTCTTTCAAATTTGAACCAAATTTGAATAAGTTTGAAATATTTGAAAAGGGGCTTTTGGCTTAAACATTTGAAACCCAAAATGACTTCTCTTCATGCTAGACTTCATAAGACCGAGTTTAGGGTTAGGGGGTAGATACATGATCTGTCTGGTTTGAATATGTCTAAACCTTGTTTATCAACTTTAATGCTAACTATATGACATAAGAAAACTATTTGCTTTGGTTTTTATTTTTTCTGTTTTTTTTAATTTTGGTGCCCATTTGAATCTTGTCAAATCCTAGGTTTGACCAAGATAATTTAAACAAGTTTAAAACATGAAAATGAAAAGGGAAGCCTGTATCCTTCTTAATTAGTCACTCTAATATGAAGTTTTTGGGAGGTTTTTGAAATTTCCATGTTTGAAACCCAAAACCACTTCTCTTCATGCTTGACTGCATAAGAAAGAGTTTAGGGTTAGGGGGTAGATACATGATTTGTATGGTTTGAATATGTCCAAACCTTGTTTATCAACTTGAATATGCTTACTATATGACGTACATAAGAAGACTATGTACTTTGGTTTTTCAGTTTTCTATTTTTTTTTAATTTTCTGCCCACTTGAATCTTGGTCAAATTAATCCTAGGGTTGACCATGATTTAAACAAGTCTATAACATGAAATGAAAAGGTAAGCATGGATTCTTCTTAGTCACTCTAAAATGAAGCTTTTGGGATGTCTTCTTGAAATTTCCATGTTTGAAACCCAAAACGACTTCTCTTCATGCTAGACTTCATAAGATTGACCGAGTTTAGGGGTTAGGGGTACAGATACATGATTTGTCTGGTTTGAATATGTCTAGACCTTGTTTATCAATTTGAATGCTTACTATGTGACATAAGAAGAGGCTATGTTCTTTGGTTTTTCATTCTTTTGATTTTTTCTGAATTTTTATGCCCATTTGAATCTTGGTCAAATCCTAGGTTTGACCAAGATTTAAACAAGTTTAAAACATGACAATGAAAAGGTAATTAATCATGGATCCTTCTTAATTAATCAGTCAGTCTAATTAAAATGAAGCTTTTGGGAGGTTTTTCAAATTTCCATGTTTGAAACCCAAAACCACACTTCTTTTCATGCTTGACTTCATTTATAAGACACACTGTAGGGTTAGGGGGTACATGACTTGTTTGATTTGAATGTGTCTAGACCTTGTTTATGAACTTTTGAATGCTTACTATATGACATAAGAAGATTATGTGCTTTCGTTTTTTTATTTTTTTTATTTTATGCTCATTTGAATATTGGTCAAATCCTAGGTTTGACCAAGATTTAAACAAGATTAAAACATGAAAATGAAAGGGTAAGCATGGATCCTTCTTAGTCTCCCTAAAATGAAGCTTTTGGTTTTTTTTTTTGAAATTTCCATGTTTCAAACCCAAAACCGCCACTTCTATTTCATGCTTGACTTCATAAGACAGAGTTTAGGGTTAGGGGTAGATATATACATCATTTTTCTGGTTTGAATATGTCTAGACCTTGTTTATCATCTTGAATGCTTACTATATGACATAAGAATGCTATGTGCTTTGGTTTTTCATTCTTTTGATTTTTTCTGAAGAATCTTGGTCAAATCCTAGGTTTGACCAAGATTTAAACAAGTTTAAAACATGAAAATGAGAAGGGGAGCCTGTATCACCCTTCTTATTAATTAGTCACTCTAAAATGAAGCTTTTGGGAGGTTTTTCAAATTTCCATGTTTGAAACCCAAAACCACCTCTCTTCATGCTTGACTACATAAGACAAAGTTTAGGGGTTAGGGTGTAGATACATGATTTGCATAGTTTGAATATGTCTAGACCTTGTTTCTCAACTTTAATGCTTAGTACTATATGACATAAGAAGCTTTTGAGATGTTCTTGAAATTTCCATGTTTGAAACCCAAAACGACTTCTCTTCATGCTAGACTTCATAAGATCGACCGAGTTTAGGGTTAGGGGGTAGAGTTACATTATTTGTCTGGTTTGAATATGTCCAAACCTTGTTTATCAACTTGAATGCTTACTATATGACATAAGAAGACTATATGCTTTTGTTTTTCCTTTTTCTGAGTTTTTTTTTGAATTTAATGCCGATTTGAATCTCTTGGTCAGATCCTAGGTTTGACAAATTAAGATTTAAACAAGTTTAAAATATGAAAATGAAAAGGTAAGCATGGATCCTTCTTAGTCACTCTAAAATGTAGCTTTTGGGAGGTTTTTGAAATTTCCATGTTTGAAACCGAAAACCACTTCTCTTCATGCTTGACTTCATAAGACAGAGTTTAGGGTTAGGGGGTAGATACATGATTTGTCTGGTTTGGATATATCTAGACCTTGTTTATCAACTTGAATGCTTACGATATGACATAAGAAGACTATGTGATTTGGTTTTTCATTTTTTCTGATTTTTTTGAATTTTGTGCCCACCCATTTGTATCTTGGTCAAATCCTAGGTTTGATAATAATTTAAACAAGTTTAAAACATGAAAATGAAAAGGGAAGCATGTATCCTTCTTAGTCACTCTAACATGAAGTTTTTGGGAGGTTTTTGAAATTTCCATGTTTGAAACCCAAAACCACTTCTCTTCATGCTTGACTTCATAAGACGGAGTTTAAGGGTTAGGGGGTAGATACATGATTTGTCTGGTTTGAATATGTCTAGACCTTGTTTATCAACTTTAATGCTTACTATATGACATAAGAAGACTATGTGATTTAGTTTTTCATTTTTCTGTTTTTATTTTATTTTTCTGCCCATTTGAATCTTGTTGGTCAAATCCTAGGTTTGACCAAGATTTAGACAAGTTTAACACGTGAAAACGAATAAGTAAGCCTGGATCACTCCAAATTGTACCAATTGATAGATGTGTTAACTTTGCTTCATGGAAAAAATAATGTCATGTAAATGAGTTAACTTGGATTTCCTACGCTTGAATCCATAGGAAACTTTGTTCTAATGCACTATAATAATCAACCGAGTTTTTACACCAACAGGCCTGTCACTTACGTGTGGTGCCCACGCGTGAGGTCCCACACTTCAGTGAGCACAAGTCACGTGCAATAGGTACGCAAACTCCCAGCCATCTTCTTTGTCAAGAGAAGACGCATCAGGATGCGTATTGGTAGTCTCTGGGTCCTTCAGGATCCTTCGGTTGTCCCTCTCACACAAAAAAAACAAATCTCTCTCATTCTCGGCCTCGCTCGACTCGCTCGCTCACTCGCTCGCACCTCCCTGCTCACTGACAAACCCTGCACAACAATCAACATCGTCACCCGAAAAAGGGGAGACACCATAATGCTCTCCCTTCTTCTGTCCTTCCGAGTGATCCCTCTTCCTCCGAGTTTCACTAGCTAGACGGGCAAACACACATGTGCTGCATAGTAATAATAAAAAGGTAGAAAAATCGATATACGAATCTATAAGTAAATAGGTTAAACTAGGGTTTTACCCAGTACTACAGATCAAGGTTCAAAAAAAACCAACTACGGGGTTCGAACAACACGATTCTAATCCAAGATTTTTTTTACCTCATCCAAATGGCCTCAAACTATAGGGTTAGCATCTATCTAGTGCAGTATGTGTGAAAATGTATGCACTATGTGTGCTATAACTTGTATGTCTTTCAAATTTGAACCAAATTTGAATAAGTTTGAAATATTTGAAAAGGGGCTTTTGGCTTAAACGTTTGAAACCCAAAACGACTTCTCTTCATGCTAGACTTCATAAGACCGAGTTTAGGGTTAGGGGGTAGATACATGATCTGTCTGGTTTGAATATGTCTAAACCTTGTTTATCAACTTTAATGCTAACTATATGACATAAGAAAACTATTTGCTTTGGTTTTTATTTTTTCTGTTTTTTTTTGAATTTTGGTGCCCATTTGAATCTTGTCAAATCCTAGGTTTGACCAAGATAATTTAAACAAGTTTAAAACATGAAAATGAAAAGGGAAGCCTGTATCCTTCTTAATTAGTCACTCTAATATGAAGTTTTTGGGAGGTTTTTGAAATTTCCATGTTTGAAACCCAAAACCACTTCTCTTCATGCTTGACTGCATAAGAAAGAGTTTAGGGTTAGGGGGTAGATACATGATTTGTATGGTTTGAATATGTCCAAACCTTGTTTATCAACTTGAATATGCTTACTATATGACGTACATAAGAAGACTATGTACTTTGGTTTTTCAGTTTTCTATTTTTTTTAATTTTCTGCCCACTTGAATCTTGGTCAAATTAATCCTAGGGTTGACCATGATTTAAACAAGTCTATAACATGAAATGAAAAGGTAAGCATGGATCCTTCTTAGTCACTCTAAAATGAAGCTTTTGGGATGTCTTCTTGAAATTTCCATGTTTGAAACCCAAAACGACTTCTCTTCATGCTAGACTTCGAAAGATTGACCGAGTTTAGGGGTTAGGGGTACAGATACATGATTTGTCTGGTTTGAATATGTCTAGACCTTGTTTATCAATTTGAATGCTTACTATGTGACATAAGAAGAGGCTATGTGCTTTGGTTTTTCATTCTTTTGATTTTTTTCTGAATTTTTATGCCCATTTGAATCTTGGTCAAATCCTAGGTTTGACCAAGATTTAAACAAGTTTAAAACATGACAATGAAAAGGTAATTAATCATGGATCCTTCTTAATTAATCAGTCAGTCTAATTAAAATGAAGCTTTTGGGAGGTTTTTCAAATTTCCATGTTTGAAACACAAAACCACACTTCTTTTCATGCTTGACTTCATTTATAAGACACACTGTAGGGTTAGGGGGTACATGACTTGTTTGATTTGAATGTGTCTAGACCTTGTTTATGAACTTTTGAATGCTTACTATATGACATAAGAAGATTATGTGCTTTCATTTTTTTATTTTTTTATTTTATGCTCATTTGAATATTGGTCAAATCCTAGGTTTGACCAAGATTTAAACAAGATTAAAACATGAAAATGAAAGGGTAAGCATGGATCCTTCTTAGTCTCCCTAAAATGAAGCTTTTGGTTTTTTTTTGAAATTTCCATGTTTCAAACCCAAAACCGCCACTTCTATTTCATGCTTGACTTCATAAGACAGAGTTTAGGGTTAGGGGTAGATATATACATCATTTTTCTGGTTTGAATATGTCTAGACCTTGTTTATCATCTTGAATGCTTACTATATGACATAAGAATGCTATGTGCTTTGGTTTTTCATTCTTTTGATTTTTTCTGAAGAATCTTGGTCAAATCCTAGGTTTGACCAAGATTTAAACAAGTTTAAAACATGAAAATGAGAAGGGGAGCCTGTATCACCCTTCTTATTAATTAGTCACTCTAAAATGAAGCTTTTGGGAGGTTTTTCAAATTTCCATGTTTGAAACCCAAAACCACCTCTCTTCATGCTTGACTACATAAGACAAAGTTTAGGGGTTAGGGGGTAGATACATGATTTGCATAGTTTGAATATGTCTAGACCTTGTTTCTCAACTTTAATGCTTAGTACTATATGACATAAGAAGCTTTTGAGATGTTCTTGAAATTTCCATGTTTGAAACCCAAAACGACTTCTCTTCATGCTAGACTTCATAAGATCGACCGAGTTTAGGGTTAGGGGGTAGAGATACATTATTTGTCTGGTTTGAATATGTCCAACCCTTGTTTATCAACTTGAATGCTTACTATATGACATAAGAAGACTATATGCTTTTGTTTTTCCTTTTTCTGAGTTTTTTTTGAATTTTATGCCGATTTGAATCTCTTGGTCAGATCCTAGGTTTGAAAAATTAAGATTTAAACAAGTTTAAAATATGAAAATGAAAAGGTAAGCATGGATCCTTCTTAGTCACTCTAAAATGAAGCTTTTGGGAGGTTTTTGAAATTTCCATGTTTGAAACCGAAAACCACTTCTCTTCATGCTTGACTTCATAAGACAGAGTTTAGGGTTAGGGGGTAGATACATGATTTGTCTGGTTTGGATATATCTAGACCTTGTTTATCAACTTGAATGCTTACGATATGACATAAGAAGACTATGTGATTTGGTTTTTCATTTTTTCTGATTTTTTTGAATTTTGTGCCCACCCATTTGTATCTTGGTCAAATCCTAGGTTTGATAATGATTTAAGCAAGTTTAAAATATGAAATGCAAAGGTAAGCATGGATCCTTCTCATTCACTCTAACATGAAGCTTTTGGGAGGTTTTTGAAATTTCCATGTTTGAAACCCAAAACCACTTCTCTTCACATGCTTGACTTCATAAGACAGAGTTTAGGGGTTAGGGGGTATAGATACATGATTTGTCTGGTTTGAATATGTCTTGACCTTGTTTATCAACTTTAATGCTTACTATATGACATAAGAAAACTATTTGCTTTGGTTTTTATTTTTTATGTTTTTTTTAATTTTGGTGCCCATTTGAATCTTGTCAAATCCTAGGTTTGACCAAGATAATTTAAACAAGTTTAAAACATGAAAATGAAAAGGGAAGCATGTATCCTTCTTAGTCACTCTAAAATGAAGTTTTTGGGAGGTTTTTGAAATTTCCATGTTTGAAACCCAAAACCACTTCTCTTCATGCTTGACTTCATAAGACAGAGTTTAAGGGTTAGGGGGTAGATACATGATTTGTCTGGTTTGAATATGTCTAGACCTTGTTTATCAACTTTAATGCTTACTATATGACATAAGAAGACTATGTGATTTAGTTTTTCATTTTTCTGTTTTTATTTTATTTTTCTGCCCATTTGAATCTTGTTGGTCAAATCCTAGGTTTGACCAAGATTTAGACAAGTTTAACACGTGAAAACGAATAAGTAAGCCTGGATCCTTCTTAGTCACTCCAAAATGTACCAATTGATAGATGTGTTAACTTTGCTTCATGGAAAAAATAATGTCATGTAAATGAGTTAACTTGGATTTCCTACGCTTGAATCCTAGGAAACTTTGTTCTAATGCACTATAATAATCAACCGAGTTTTTACACCAACAGGTCTATCACTTACGTGTGGTGCCCACGCGTGAGGTCCCACACTTCAGTGAGCACAAGTCACGTGCAATAGGTACGCAAACTCCCAGCCATCTTCTTTGTCAAGAGAAGATGCATCAGGATGCGTATTGGAAGTCTCTGGGTCCTTCAGGATTTTCGGTTGTCCCTCTCACACAAAAAAAAACAAATCTCTCTCATTCTCGGCCTCGCTCGACTCGCTCGCTCGCTCGCACCTCCCTGCTCACTGACAAACCCTGCACAATAGTCAACATCGTCACCCGAAAAAGGGGAGACACCATAATGCTCTCCCTTCTTCTGTCCTTCCGAGTGATCCCTCTTCCTCCGAGTTTCACTAGCTAGACGGGCAAACACACATGTGCTGCATAGTAATAATAAAAAGATAGAAAAATCGATATACGAATCTATAATTAAATAGGTTAAACTAGGGTTTTGCCCAGTATTACAGATCAAGCTTCAAAAAAATCCAACTACGGGGTTCGAACAACACGATTCTAATCCAAGAATTTTTTCTAGCTCATCCAAATGGCCTCAAACTATAGGGTTAGGATCTATCTAGTGCAGTATGTGTGAAAATGTATGCAGTATGTGTGCTATAACTTGTATGTCTTTCAAATTTGAACCAAATTTGAATAAGTTTGAAATATTTGAAAAGGGGCTTTTGGCTTAAACATTTGAAACCCAAAAGGACTTCTCTTCATGCTAGACTTCATAAGACCGAGTTTAGGGTTAGGGGGTAGATACATGATCTATCTGGTTTGAATATGTCTAAACCTTGTTTATCAACTTTAATGCTAACTATATGACATAAGAAGACTATGTGTTTGGGTTTTTCATTTTTCTGTTTTTTTAATTTTATGCCCATATATTTGAATCTTGGCCAAATCCTAGGTTTGACAAAGATTTAAACAAGTTTAAAACATGAAAATGAAAAGGGAAGCCTGTATCCTTCTTAATTAGTCACTCCAATATGAAGTTTTTGGGATGTTTTTCAAATTTCCATGTTTGAAACCCAAAACCACTTCTCTTCATGCTTGACTTCATAAGAAAGAGTTTAGGGTTAGGGGGTAGATACATGATTTGTATGGTTTGAATATGTCCAAACCTTGTTTATCAACTTGAATATGCTTACTATATGACGTACATAAGAAGACTATGTACTTTGGTTTTTCAGTTTTCTATTTTTTTTTATTTTCTGCCCACTTGAATCTTGGTCAAATTAATCCTAGGGTTGACCATGATTTAAACAAGTCTATAACTTGAAATGAAAAGGTAAGCATGGATCCTTCTTAGTCACTCTAAAATGAAGCTTTTGGGATGTGTTCATGAAATTTCCATGTTTGAAACCCAAAACGACTTCTCTTCATGCTAGACTTCATAAGATTGACCGAGTTTAGGGGTTAGGGGTATAGATACATGATTTGTCTGGTTTGAATATGTCTAGACCTTGTTTATCAATTTGAATGCTTACTATGTGACATAAGAAGAGGCTATGTGCTTTGGTTTTTCATTCTTTTGATTTTTTTCTGAATTTTTATGCCCATTTGAATCTTGGTCAAGTATATCCTAGGTTTGACCAAGATTTAAACAAGTTTAAAACATGATAATGAAAAGGTAATTAATCATGGATCCTTCTTAATTAATCAGTCAGTCTAATTAAAATGAAGCTTTTGGGAGGTTTTTCAAATTTCCATGTTTGAAACCCAAAACCACACTTCTTTTCATGCTTGACTTCATTTATAAGACACAGTGTAGGGTTAGGGGGTACATGACTTGTTTGATTTGAATGTGTCTAGACCTTGTTTATGAACTTTTGAATGCTTACTATATGACATAAGAAGATTATGTGCTTTCGTTTTTTATTTTTTATTTTATGCTCATTTGAATATTGGTCAAATCCTAGGTTTGACAAAGATTTAAACAAGATTAAAACATGAAAATGAAAGGGTAAGCATGGATCCTTCTTAGTCTCCTTAAAATGAAGCTTTTGGTTTTTTTGAAATTTCCATGTTTCAAACCCAAAACCGCCACTTCTATTTCATGCTTGACTTCATAAGACAGAGTTTAGGGTTAGGGGTAGATATATACATGATTTTTCTGGTTTGAATATGTCTAGACCTTGTTTATCATATTGAATGCTTACTATATGACATAAGAATGCTATGTGCTTTGGTTTTTCATTCTTTTGATTTTTTCTGAAGAATCTTGGTCAAATCCTAGGTTTGACCAAGATTTAAACAAGTTTAAAACATGAAAATGAGAAGGGGAGCCTGTATCATCCTTCTTATTAATTAGTCACTCTAAAATGAAGCTTTTGGGAGGTTTTTGAAATTTCCATGTTTGAAAACCAAAACCACCTCTCTTCATGCTTGACTACATAAGACAAAGTTTAGGGGTTAGGGGGTAGATACATGATTTGCATAGTTTGAATATGTCTAGACCTTGTTTCTCAACTTTAATGCTTAGTACTATATGACATAAGAAGCTTTTGAGATGTTCTTGAAATTTCCATGTTTGAAACCCAAAACGACTTCTCTTCATGCTAGACTTCATAAGATCAGCCGAGTTTAGGGTTAGTGGGTAGAGATACATTATTTGTCTGGTTTGAATATGTCCAAACCTTGTTTATCAACTTGAATGCTTACTATATGACATAAGAAGACTATATGCTTTTGTTTTTCCTTTTTCTGAGTTTTTTTTTTTAATTTTATGCCGATTTGAATCTCTTGGTCAGATCCTAGGTTTGACAAATTAAGATTTAAATAAGTTTAAAATATGAAAATGAAAAGGTAAGCATGGATCCTTCTTAGTCACTCTTAAATGAAGCTTTTGGGAGGTTTTTGAAATTTCCATGTTTGAAACCGAAAACCACTTCTCTTCATGCTTGACTTCATAAGACAGAGTTTAGGGTTAGGGGGTAGATACATGATTTGTCTGGTTTGGATATATCTAGACCTTGTTTATCAACTTGAATGCTTACGATATGACATAAGAAGACTATGTGATTTGGTTTTTCATTTTTTCTGATTTTTTTGAATTTTGTGCCCACCCATTTGTATCTTGGTCAAATCCTAGGTTTGATAATGATTTAAGCAAGTTTAAAATATGAAATGCAAAGGTAAGCATGGATCCTTCTCAGTCACTCTAACATGAAGCTTTTGGGAGGTTTTTGAAATTTCCATGTTTGAAACCCAAAACCACTTCTCTTCACATGCTTGACTTCATAAGACAGAGTTTAGGGGTTAAGGGGTATAGATACATGAATTGTCTGGTTTGAATATGTCTTGACCTTGTTTATCAACTTTAGTGCTTACTATATGACATAAGAAAACTATTTGCTTTGGTTTTTATTTTTTCTGTTTTTTTTTGAATTTTGGTGCCCATTTGAATCTTGTCAAATCCTAGGTTTGACCAAGATAATTTAAACAAGTTTAAAACATGAAAATGAAAAGGGAAGCATGTATCCTTCTTAGTCACTCTAAAATGAAGTTTTTGGGAGGTTTTTGAAATTTCCATGTTTGAAACCCAAAACCACTTCTCTTCATGCTTGACTTCATAAGACAGAGTTTAAGGGTTAGGGGGTAGATACATGATTTGTCTGGTTTGAATATGTCTAGACCTTGTTTATCAACTTTAATGCTTACTATATGACATATGAAGACTATGTGATTTAGTTTTTCATTTTTCTGTTTTTATTTTATTTTTCTGCCCATTTGAATCTTGTTGGTCAAATCCTAGGTTTGACCAAGATTTAGACAAGTTTAACACGTGAAAACGAATAAGTAAGCCTGGATCCTTCTTAGTCACTCCAAAATGTACCAATTGATAGATGTGTTAACTTTGCTTCATGGAAAAAATAATGTCATGTAAATGAGTTAACTTGGATTTCCTACGCTTGAATCCATAGGAAACTTTGTTCTAATGCACTATAATAATCAACCGAGTTTTTACACCAACAGGTCTGTCACTTACGTGTGGTGCTCACGCGTGAGGTCCCACACTTCAGTGAGCACAAGTCACGTGCAATAGGTACGCAAACTCCCAGCCATCTTCTTTGTCAAGAGAAGACGCATCAGGATGCGTATTGGAAGTCTCTGGGTCCTTCAGGATTTTCGGTTGTCCCTCTCACACAAAAAAAAAACAAATCTCTCTCATTCTCGGCCTCGCTCGACTCGCTCGCTTGCTCGCACCTCCCTGCTCACTGACAAACCCTGCACAATAGTCAACATCGTCACCCGAAAAAGGGGAGACACCATAATGCTCTCCCTTCTTCTGTCCTTCCGAGTGATCCCTCTTCCTCCGAGTTTCACTAGCTAGACGGGCAAACACACATGTGCTGTATAGTAATAATAAAAAGGTGGAAAAATCGATATACGAATCTATAATTAAATAGGTTAAACTAGGGTTTTGCCCAATACTACAGATCAAGGTTCAAAAAAATCCAACTACGGGGTTCAAACAACACGATTCTATTCCAAGAATTTTTTCTACCTCATCCAAATGGCCTCAAACTATAGGGTTAGCATCTATCTAGTGCAGTATGTGTGAAAATGTATGCACTATGTGTGCTATAACTTGTATGTCTTTCAAATTTGAACCAAATTTGAATAAGTTTGAAATATTTGAAAAGGGGCTTTTGGCTTAAACGTTTGAAACCCAAAATGACTTCTCTTCATGCTAGACTTCATAAGACCGAGTTTAGGGTTAGGGGGTAGATACATGATCTGTTTGGTTTGAATATGTCTAAACCTTGTTTATCAACTTTAATGCTAACTATATGACATAAGAAGACTATGTGCTTGGGTTTTTCATTTTTCTGTTTTTTAAATTTTATGCCCATATATTTGAATCTTGGCCAAATCCTAGGTTTGACAAAGATTTAAACAAGTTTAAAACATGAAAATAAAAAGGGAAGCCTGTATCCTTCTTAATTAGTCACTCTAATATGAAGTTTTTGGGAGGTTTTTGAAATTTCCATGTTTGAAACCCAAAACCACTTCTCTTGATGCTTGACTTCATAAGAAAGAGTTTAGGGTTAGGGGGTAGATACATGATTTGTATGGTTTGAATATGTCCAAACCTTGTTTATCAACTTGAATATGCTTACTATATGACGCATATAAGAAGACTATGTACTTTGGTTTTTCAGTTTTCTATTTTTTTAATTTTTTGCCCACTTGAATCTTGGTCAAATTAATCCTAGGGTTGACCATGATTTAAACAAGTCTATAACTTGAAATTAAAAGGTAAGCATGGATCCTTCTTAGTCACTCTAAAATGAAGCTTTTGGGATGTGTTCTTGAAATTTCCATGTTTGAAACCCAAAACGACTTCTCTTCATGCTAGACTTCATAAGATTGACCGAGTTTAGGGGTTAGGGGTATAGATACATGATTTGTCTGGTTTGAATATGTCTAGACCTTGTTTATCAATTTGAATGCTTACTATGTGACATAAGAAGAGGCTATGTGCTTTGGTTTTTCATTCTTTAGATTTTTTTTTGAATTTTTATGCCCATTTGAATCTTGGTCAAATATATCCTAGGTTTGACCAAGATTTAAACAATTTTAAAACATGACAATGAAAAGGTAATTAATCATGGATCCTTCTTAATTAATCAGTCAGTCTAATTAAAATGAAGCTTTTGGGAGGTTTTTCAAATTTCCATGTTTGAAACCCAAAACCACACTTCTTTTCATGCTTGACTTCATTTATAAGACACAGTTTAGGGTTAGGGGGTATATGACTTGTTTGATTTGAATGTGTCTAGACCTTGTTTATGAACTTTTGAATGCTTACTATATGACATAAGAAGATTATGTGCGTTCGTTTTTTTATTTTTTTATTTTTTATTTTATGCTCATTTGAATATTGGTCAAATCCTAGGTTTGACCGAGATTTAAACAAGCTTAAAACATGAAAATGAAAGGGTAAGCCTGGATCCTTCTTATGCACTCTAAAATGAAGCTTTTGGGGTTTTTTAAAATGATCCTTCTTAGTCCATGTTTGAAACCCGAAACCACTTCTCTTCATGCTTGACTTCATAAGACAGAGTTTAATTAGGGGTTAGGGGTATAGATACATGATTTGTCTGGTTTGAATATGTCTAGATCGACCTTGTTTAACAACTTGAATGCTTACTATATGACATAAGAAGGCTATGTACTTTGGTTTTTCATTTTGTTAATTTTCTGCCCATTTGAATCTTGGTCAAATCCTGGGTTTGAACAAGATTTAAACAAGTTTAAAACATGAAAATAAAATGGTAAGCATGGATCCTTCTTAGTCTACCTAAAATGAAGCTTTTGTTTTTTTTTTGAAATTTCCATGTTTCAAACCCAAAACCGCCACTTCTATTTCATGCTTGACTTCATAAGACAGAGTTTAGGGTTTGGGGTAGATATATACATGATTTTTCTGGTTTGAATATGTCTAGACCTTGTTTATCATCTTGAATGCTTACTATATGACATACGAATGCTATATGCTTTGGTTTTTCATTCTTTTGATTTTTTCTGAAGAATCTTGGTCAAATCCTAGGTTTGACCAAGATTTAAACAAGTTTAAAACATGAAAATGAGAAGGGGAGCCTGTATCATCCTTCTTATTAATTAGTCACTCTAAAATGAAGCTTTTGGGAGGTTTTTGAAATTTCCATGTTTGAAACCCAAAACCACCTCTCTTCATGCTTGACTACATAAGACAAAGTTTAGGGGTTAGGGGGTAGATACATGATTTCCATAGTTTGAATATGTCTAGACCTTGTTTCTCAACTTTAATGCTTAGTACTATATGACATAAGAAGCTTTTGAGATGTTCTTGAAATTTCCATGTTTGAAACCCAAAATGACTTCTCTTCATGCTCACTACAAGAAAAGTTCCGATAGACAACATCCCAAAATCGTCCGCTAAGGGGTATTTTTCGTCGCCTATGGGCCTAACCCGACGATATGGGTTCTGTTGTCGAAACTGCGTCAGGCAAAGTCCTACGACGATTTTTTCGGTCCGTCGCGCTTGGGCGCCCTTGCGCCACGAAATCCGACCATTGCGCAAGTGTTTCCGGGAGCCCGTTGACTGCTGACGTCATGCAAACTGACACGTGGCAGACGCCGTTAACTGGCAGTTAACGGCGTTAACCGGCTGAAACCCCGTGGTAGATGGTAGGCCCACACGTGGCCTGCCACGTCTTAAGCGGGCCGGCCCATTAAGTTTGCGGGCCGGGCCAGCTGACTTAGTTTGACCGGTCAACTATATAGCTGGGCTGGTCCATTAGTTACGTGGGCCGGGCCTAACCTCTAAGGTTGACTGGTCAAAACTTTAATGGGCCGGCCCACTAAGCATGTGGGCCGGGCCGAATGCACTCGTTTGACCGATCAACAGGCAAAAGGGCCGGCCCACAAGACACGTGGGACCCACTTTCCTGTTATCGGGCCGGCCCATTTAACAAGTGGGGTCCACCTTAAAACAACTGGGCCGGCCCAAGAAGTTATTGGGCCGGCCCAATTAGCATGTGGGTCCCACTTTCCTGCTATCGGGCCGGCCCATTTAGTACGTGGGGTCCACAATAGATCAAATGGGCTGGCCCAACAAGAAAGTGGGCCGGGCCAAAAACACAGGTGGGTCCCACTTTCCTGTTAAAGGGCCGGCCCATTTAGTATGTGGGGTCCACCATATAGCAAGTGGGGCGGCCCAACAAGATAGTGGGCCGGGCCAAAAACACAGGTGGGTCCCAATTTCCAGTTAAAGGGCCGGCCCATTTAGTATGTGGGGTCCACCATATAGCAATTGGGCTGGCCCAACAAGATAGTGGGCCGGGCCAAAAACACAGGTGGGTCCCACTTTCCTGTTAAAGGGTCGGCCCATTTAGTATGTGGGGTTCACCATATAGCAAGTGGGCCGGCCCAGCAAGATAGTGGGCCCGGCCAAAAACACAGGTGGGTCCCACTTTCCTGTTGAAGGGCCGGCCCATTTAGTATGTGGGGTCCACAATATAGCAAGTGGGCTGGCCCAACAAGATAGTGGGCCGGCCCAATAAGCTGGTGGGGCCCACTTCCCTGTTAACGGGCCGGCCCAATAAGTAGGTGGGCCGACCCAAAATGAAAGTGGGTCCCACACTACTGTAAGTGGGCCGGCCCAATCAGTTGTAGGGCCCTGGTTGTTTGACTAGTCAACTTGCATTAAATTTCATGAGCCTAAAATCTGGTATCAATGATACACACAATTACATACACAAATAAAATAACTACGAAAATTACAAGGCAATTAATGTGCCCAAATAAAAAAATCACATAGAATCATTGAGGACTTCTATTAGCATCATTAATAACACGTTGACATTTGGCAATCGCCTTGATTGAATCTTGTGTACTCTTGGTCAACATATCAGCTACAGATCTTAAAGAAGCAATACCATGTCTTTTATAAAGTACAGCCTTGAGATATTTACTGTTTGATGAAAGGAATGGTCTAGGTTGACGGCTATGAGAGGATGCATCAGAAGAAAGATCAGAACTTTTTGTGGGCCTCTCTTCTGATGAAGATTGCTTCATCACAACTGCATTCTGATAATAATGCAAAAAGAGTTAAACGATGAACTATGCAAACATGTATTAAGCATTGTCGATATGAGATAGTCACAAGTACTAAGCATAGAATTACATTATATCGTTGCATAGGCTCACCCCGGAACCTTTTTTGCGCTCTATCTTCTACTAAGGACTTCTTCATTACACCTGCATTCTAGTAATATTGCAACATAGTTACAACAGTGAACTATTCAAACATTTATTATGCAATGTAGATATAAGATAATAACAAGTTGCATAAATAAGACAATGTATGGAACTTGTACTAAGCACAGACTTACATCATAATGTTGCACAGGGTCGCTTTGGCGACTATCTTCTAATGATGACTGCTTCATTAAAACTGCATTCTGGTAATATTGCAAACATAGTTACAACAATTAACTATTCAAACATGTATTACGCAATGTAGAGATCAGATAACAACATGTAGCAGATATAAGCACAAGATAAGATAAGATGCATGTACTAAGCACATCTTTGGCTCATTTATGGTCCTTCTCTTGCGTGCACTAGTCGTGGTCGACATGCCTGTCATTTTAGGTTCAGCCATCAAGTGAAATGCTAATCCTCCTGCTCCATTGTCCTTAATCTGTGTTTAGATATCACATTTAAGACCAAGTCAGCTGGTTTCAAATAACAAAAAACTTGAGCTGCCAAATGAATAAGCCAATATTTACCAGATATCAGATTAAAACCAACTATATGTTGCTTTTCATGAGATACGAATTTCAGACATTCAGATTTAGAGTAGGGTAATGCCAAGGTTTTCCACATAAAGTAAACTGGCATTAAGAATGACCAAATGTCAGGTTCAAATCACCTTCGCAGTTGCTCCAAGACAAGCATATCAAATAGGCAGAAACACAGTAAAGCATGAATGGCATTGCTATGGCAGGGTTCCAAGTGTTAATCTCTTGCATAAGGAACAATGCATATAGGTTATAGATAATGACGGAAGTAAACTGCCAAAATTACCAACCAAGAACTCAGATTCCAACCTTCCCTAGCATCCCCGCTGTTAATGTTGGATATTCTAATAAGTGGTTCGCATGATCAATCCCTAGGAAAAATAACATTGACAGGTTAGTCTACGATAATACAAAGACCAGACATGCATGCAGCAATAACTATACAAGCTGTGCGACAGGAGCATTCATGGAAAAAAATAGCTATAAGCTAAAGACGAGGTATAAGAGCAAACAGATTGGAAATGCACATAGCATGATTATAAAAGCAGTGTGAGAATAGCAGGCACGAGAAAACAGCTAACGGCTAGCGGTGAGCTAATGATGTGGTATAAGAACAACCAGATTGGAAATGCCCATAGCATGACTATAAAAGGAATATCATGCAGTACAAAAATAGTTGGCAGCAAATGAATGGGTATAAGGCTATAAGTATGTGGATGCACACAGGTGTCAGTAGAATGAACAGGATGGTAGCGACCGGATAATGCTTTTGTACTGTACAATATTTAAACGAACTTCATGCGAAGTAACAAATCAAGAAAGTTAATGGCATATGAGATCTGCAAATAATTACACAAAACATGGATAAAGAAACACCGAGATCTAACGGGCCAGCGTACTAACCAAGCTGCGGCGGGGTGGACGGGGGCGGCAACTTGCATTCCAGCGGCGACGAACGCGGGAGACGATGAGTCGACCCTGTTTCAGTAGAAGCGGGCATTAGTGAAGCAGATCTGGTTGGCTGGCAAGGGATTCGGTGAAGTTGATACAGCCGGTGCGCCGAGCTAGTCGGTGGAATAGATCGGCTTCTGTGGAGGGGGGCCGCGGTGAAGTAGACCCGGTTCCGTTGGAGAGGATCCGGTGCGTCGATAGGAAAGGCGTTGATTGCTATGCTGTGGATGAGGTCGGCGGTGAAGCAGATCCATCGGTGGCGAGGTCGGCGTTGAAGCAGATCCGTCGGTGGCGAGGTCGGCGGTGAAGCAGATCCGTCGGTGGCGAGGGCGGCGGGGGAGCGGATCAGGTGGGTGGACAGCCAACACGATAAGGCTACACTGTGGAGGAGTATGCCGGCGGCGAAGCAGATCTAGTACAGTAGAGAGTCAGAGCTTTGGCGTGTGAGAGTATTTTTGAGCTAATGGGGGCGAATGGTTGGTGGGTGGGTGTGGGCCTGTGGGGAGGGTTTGGGATCTAGGCAAGATATTTCATTGTTACCGAATGAGCCCTCCATGGTCGGTGGGTTGTAACTTCCGGACCAGGGTTAAAAGGGTAAAACTGGTCATGGGATTTTCGAATGGATTCGGCGGGATGATTTGGCGCGGGGCCGAAATTTTCAGTTTCAAGCTACGAGCAGAACGACAAAAATAATGTTCTTCCCCAGGGAGCTCTCCTCTTCTCTTTCTCTCTCGAGTCTCTCTCACTCCCCCGGCTCCTCTCCCCCTTCTCTCCGGCGGCCTCGCCGGCCGGAGACGAGGCCGACTTCTCTCTGTATATCGTACACCCTCCGAACTAAATTAATTGATTCAACTTTCCTTAGACGTGTATGTATCTAGAGTAAAAACATGTGTGGATACATCCATATTTAGATAAGCAAAGTTGAGTCAGCTAATTTGGATCCGAGGGAGTTAGTGTTGTTGTAAGCTTAGATCCAGTGTTTCCCATGAGCAAAATGGCGCAATGGAGTCAGGGATCTCGTCATCGGCTTCAGATCTGGCCTATGGTGAATCTGGCGGATCAGATCTGGCGGATCTTGCCGGCCAAACCCCGATCTGGTGCCATCAAGGTGATGGCGCTAACAGTGAGGCTTGCTTTGGTCAGTCCTTCAGATCTGGCCAACGGGGAAGTCAAGCTGCTAACGTTCACAAGCTCGGGGCATACGACGGCGTCATCCGTCTTGCCCGTGAACATCTTGGAGAGCCAATATGCCGTTGCTGAGGCCATTCTTCTCCTTCGTCCTGGCGACTACCGGCGACACCGTCCCAAGTGGTGCGTCCCCGGCGACGTAGTTGCTGGAAAGGATGCGGAGCAGAGATCTGATGTGCGGTCCAGAAGGACTCGATTGATTTTCTTCTATATGTTTTGGGGTCCTTTTTGTAAAGTTGCAGGTCCTATTAGTTATTGTCTAGTTCTTTTGGACCTCTATGTAATTTTTTGGACTAGTTTCCATTTGCAACGATAAACTTGAATTTTGACAAGTTCACGGGAAAAAAAAATCTTTGCACATATGGCCTATCATGTATGAACATTCTTAAGATTTAAACTACTATATGTAATGGCCAGCACTTGCGCAAGGGGCTCGTCTAGTGCGCACTAGTTTCCATTAGCACCGATAAATTTGAATCTTGACAAGTTATTGGAAGAAAAAATTGATTCACATATAGCCTATCATGTATGAACATTATTGGGATTCAAACTATACATAGATGGCCAACACGTGTGCAAGGGGGTCCTCTAATGTGCACTAGTTTCCATTTGCACTGATAAATTTGAATCTTTACAAGTTCTCAGAAAAAAATTGCTTCACACATATGCCCTATCATGTATGAACATTATTGGGATTCATATTATATATAGATGACCAACACTTGTGCAAGGGGGTCCTCTAATTCTTGGGGATTTCAATCTCTCTCTCTCTCTCTCTCTCTCTCTCGATCTATCGTTGGTGGCCAGAACAACACACATATGCATGCACTTTATGCGCAAAGGCACGGGTGCCTCTAGTAATTCATGTGTGTGCGTATAGTTGAACATATTCTTGGGGATTTCAATCTCTATCTCTCGATCTATATATCGTTGGTGGCCAAGAAACACACTTATATATAT
This sequence comes from Lolium perenne, assembly GCF_019359855.2. Taxonomy (NCBI): domain Eukaryota; kingdom Viridiplantae; phylum Streptophyta; class Magnoliopsida; order Poales; family Poaceae; genus Lolium; species Lolium perenne. The sequence continues at coordinate 68,794,298 of NC_067245.2, forward strand.
ACGCATGCACTTTATGCGCAAAGGCGCGGGTGCCTCTAATAATTTGTGTGTGCACTCGATCGATGATCCCTAAACCTTAAACCCTAAAACCCTAATCCCTAATTATACCCTAAACATACACCCTAAACACCCTAAACACTAAACCCTAAACCCTAGACCCTAAACCCTAAACACTACACCCTAAACCCTAAACCCTAAACCCTAAACCCTAAACCCTAACCCTAGACCCTAAACACTAAACCCCAAACCCCAAACCCTAAACCCTAGACCCTAAACCCTAATTAACCCTAACCCTAACCCTAAAACCCTAGCTAGATAACCCTAAACCCTAAACCCTAATTAAACCCTACATATATATATAGGCCAACGACACTTCATTGCGCATCAAGCAGGCGACCAACTAATTAGCGCTGATAAATTAATTAACTTGAATTTTGACAAGTTCTCTCGAATGAAAACACATTTGATTAAGTTGCCTCGTAATATATATACAATTAGTGTGCATGCGCGCATGTCATACCTTGCACATATCATTCGTGCATATATTTCAATATATATCTGAATATATTCTTGGGGATATATATATTTCAATCTCTCTCTCGATCTATATATCGTTGGTGGCCAAAAAACACACTTATATACGCATGCACTTTATGCGCAAAGGCGCGGGTGCCACTAATATGTGTGCACTTGATCGATGATCCCTAAACCTTAAACCCTAAAACCCTAATCCCTAATCCCTAATTATACCCTAAACGTACACCCTAAACACTAAACCCTAAACCCTAGACCCTAAACCCTAAACACTACACCCTAAACCCTAAACCCTAAACACTAAACACTAAACCCTAAACCCTAACCCTAGACCCTAAACCCTAAACCCCAAACCCCAAACCCTAAACCCTAAACCCTAGACCCTAAACCCTAAACCCTAATTAACCCTAACCCTAAAACCCTAGCTAGATAACCCAAAACCCAAAACCCTAATTAAACCCAACATATATATAGGCCAATGACACTTCATTGCGCATCAAGCAGGCGACCAACTAATTAGCGCTGATAAATTAATTAACTTGAATTTTGACAAGTTCCCTCGAATGAAAACACATTTGATTAAGTTGCCTCATAATATATATACAATTAGTGTGCATGCGCGCATGTCATACCTTGCAAATATCATTCGTGCATATATTTCAATATATATCTGAACATATTCTTGGGGATATATATACATTTATATCTCTCTCTCGATGTATATATCGTTGGTGGCCAAAAAACACACTTATATACGCATGCACTGTATGCGCAAAGACGCGGGTGCCTCTAATAATGTGTGTGTGCACTCGATCGATCGTTGATCCCTAAACCTTCAACCCTAAAACCCTAATCCCTAATCCCTAATTATACCCTAAACGTACACCCTAAACACCCTAAACACTAAACCCTAAACCCTAGACCCTAAACCCTAAACACTACACCCTAAACCCTAAACCACTACACCCTAAACCCTAAACCCTAATTAAACCCTACATATAAATATAGGCCAACGACACTTCATTGCGCATCAAGCAGGCGACCAACTAATTAGCGCTGATAAATTAATTAACTTGAATTTTGACAGGTTCTCTCGAATGAAAATACATTTGATTAAGTTGCCTCATAATATATATACAATTACTGTGCATGCGCGCATGTCATACCTTGCACATATCATTCGTGCATATATTTCAATATATATCTGAACATATTCTTGGGGATATATATATATACACATTTCAATCTCTCTCTCAATCTATATATCGTTGGTGGCCAAAAAGCACACTTATATACGAATGCACTTTATGCGCAAAGGCGCAGGTGCCTCTAATAATGTGTGTGTGCACTCGATCGATGATCCCTAAACCTTTAAACCCTAAAACCCTAGTCCCTAATCCCTAATTATACCCTAAACGTACACCCGAAACACCCTAAACACTAAACCCTAAACCCTAGACCCTACACCCTAAACACTACACCCTAAACCCTAAACACTAAACACCCTAAACCCTAAACCCTAGACCCTAAACCCTAAAACTAAACCCCAAACCCTAAACCCTAAACCCTAATTAACCCTAACCCTAACCCAAACCCAAAAACCCTAGCTAGATAACCCTAAACCCTAAACCCTAATTAAACCCAACATATATAGGCCAACGACACTTCATTGCGCATCAAGCAGGCGACCAACTAATTAGCGCTGATAAATTAATTAACTTGAATTTTGACAAGTTCTCTCGAATGAAAACACATTTGATTAAGTTGCCTCATAATATATATATATACAATTAGTGTGCATGCGCGCATGTCATACCTTGCACATATCATTCGTGCATATATTTCAATATATATCTGAACATATTCTTGGGGATATATACATTTCAATCTCTTTCTCGATCTATATATCGTTGGTGGCCAAAACACACACTTATATACGCATGCACTTTATGCGCAAAGGCGCGGGTGCCTCTAATAATGTGTGTGTGCACTCGATCGATCGTTGATCCCTAAACCTTCAACCCTAAAACCCTAATCCCTAATCCCTAATTATACCCTAAACGTACACCCTAAACACCCTAAACACTAAACCCTAAACCCTAGACACTAAACCCTAAACACTACACCCTAAACCCTAAACCACGTACTACACCCTAAACCCTAAACCCTAATTAAACCCTACATATAAATATAGGCCAACGACACTTCATTGCGCATCAAGCAGGCGACCAACTAATTAGCGCTGATAAATTAATTAACTTGAATTTTGACAAGTTCTCTCGAATGAAAATACATTTGATTAAGTTGCCTCATAATATATATACAATTAGTGTGCATGCGCGCATATCATACCTTGCACATATCATACGTGCATATATTTCAATATATATCTGAACATATTGTTGGGGATATATATATATATACACATTTCAATCTCTCTCTCGATCTATATATCGTTGGTGGCCAAAAAACACACTTATATACGCATGCACTTTATGCGCAAAGGCGCGGGTGCCTCTAATAATGTGTGTGTGCACTCGGTCGATCGTTGATCCCTAAACCTTCAACCCTAAAACCCTAATACCTAAGCCCTAATTATACCCTAAACGTACACCCTAAACACCCTAAACACTAAACCCTAAACCCTACACCCTACACCCTAAACACTACACCCTAAACCCTAAACACTATACACCCTAAACCCTAAACCCTAGACCCTAAACCCAAAACTAAACCCTAAACCCTAATTAACCCTAACCCTAACTCTAAACCCTAGCTAGAGATAACCCTAAACCCTAAACCCTAATATTATACCCTACATATATATAGGCCAACGACACTTCATTGCGCATCAAGTAGGCGACCAACTAATTAGCGCTGATAAATTAATTAACTTGAATTTTGACAAGTTCTCTCGAATGAAAACACATTTGATTAATTAGTTGCCTCATAATATATATATATACAATTAGTGTGCATGCGCGCATGTCATACCTTGCACATATCATTCGTGCATATATTTCAATATATATCTAAACATATTCTTGGGGATATATATATACATTTCAATCTCTCTCGATCTATATATCGTTGGTGGCCAAAAAACACACTTATATACGCGTGCACTAATTTATGCGCAAAGGCGCGGGTGCCTCTAATAATGTGTGTGTGCACTCGATCGATGATCCCTAAACCTTAAACCCTAAAACCCTAATCCTTAAGCCCTAATTATACCCTAAACGTACACCCAAAACACCCTAAACACACTAAACCCTAAACCCTAGACCCTAAACCCTAAACACTACACCCTAAACCCTAAACCCTAAACACTAAACACTAAACCCAAAACCCTAACCCTAGACCCTAAACCCTAAACCCTAAACCCCAAACCCTAAACCCTAAACCCTATACCCTAAACCCTAATTATCCCTAACCCTAACGTACACCCTAAAACCCTAGGTAGATAACCCTAAACCCTAAACCCTAATTAAACCCTACATATATATAGGCCAACGACACTTCATTGCGCATCAAGCAGGCGACCAACTAATTAATTAGCGCTGATAAATTAATTAACTTGAATTTTGACAAGTTCTCTCGAATGAAAACACATTTGATTAATTAGTTGCCTCATAATATATATATACAATTAGTGTGCATGCATGCGCGCATGTCATACCTTGCACATATCATTCGTGCATATATTTCAATATATATCTGAACATATTCTTGGGGATGTATATACATTTCAATCTCTCTCTCGATCTATATATCGTTGGTGGCCAAAATTAAACACACACTTATATACGCATGCACTTTATGCGCAAAGGCGCGGGTGCCTCTAATAATGTGTGTGTGCACTCGATCGATGATCCCTAAACCTTAAACCCTAACACCCTAATCCCTAATCCCTAATTATACCCTAAACGTACACCCTAAACACCCTATACACTAAACCATAAACCCTAGACCCTAAACCCTAAACACTACACCCTAAACCCTAAACACTAAACACTAAACCCTAAACCCTAACCCTAGACCCTAAACCCTAAACCCCAAACCCTAATTAAACCCTAAACCCTAGACCCTAAACCCTAATTAACCCTAACCCTAACCCTAAAACCCTAGCTAGATAACCCTAAACCCTAAACCCTAATTAAACCCTACATATATATAGGCCAACCGACACTTCATTGCGCATCAAGCAGGCGACCAACTAATTAGCGCTGATAAATTAATTAACTTGAATTTTGACAAGTTCTCTCGAATGAAAACACATTTGGTTAAGTTGCCTCATAATATATATACAATTAGTGTGCATGCGCGCATGTCATACCTTGCACATATCATTCGTGCATATATTTCAATATATATCTGAACATATTCTTGGGGATATATATATTTCAATCTCTCTCTCGATCTATATATCGTTGGTGGCCAAAAAACACACTTATATACGCATGCACTTAATTTATGCGCAAAGGCGCGGGTGCCTCTAATAATGTGTGTGTGCACTCGATCGATGATCCCTAAACCTTAAACCCTAAAACCCTAATCCCCAATCCCTAATTATACCCTAAACGTACACCCTAAACACCCTAAACACTAAACCCTAAACCCTAGACCTAAACCCTAAACACTACACCCTAAACCCTAAACCTAAACCCTAAAACTAAACCCCAAACCCTCAACCCTAAACCCTAAACCCTAATTAACTCTAACCCTAACCCTAAAACCCTAGCTAGATAACCCTAAACCCTAATAAACCCTACATATATATAGGCCAACAACACTTCATTGCGCATCAAGCAGGCGACCAACTTATTAGTGCTGATAAATTAATTAACTTGAATTTTGACAAGTTCTCTCGAATATATGAAAACACATTTGATTAAGTTGCCTCATAATATATATACAATTAGTGTGTGCATCCGCGCATGTCACACCTTGCACATATCATTCGTGCATATATTTCAATATATATCTGAACATATTCTTGGGGATATATATATTTTAATCTCTCTCTCGATCTATATATCGTTGGTGGCCAAAACACACACTTTTATATACGCATGCACTTTATGCACAAAGGCGTGGGTGCGTCTAATAATGTGTGTGTGCACTCGATCGATGATCCCTAAACCTTAAACCCTAAAACCCTAATATCCCTAATCCCGAATTATACCCTAAACGTACACCCTAAACACCCTAAACACTAAACCCTAGACCCTAAACCCTAAACACTACACCCTAAACCCTAAACCCTAAACACTAAACCCTAAACCCTAACCTGCACTTTGTGCGTGCAAAGGCATGTGCCTCTAATAATGTGTGCGCATTCGATCGATCTAGTTTTGATTAATCATAGCACTTAAATAAAGAAGTTGTATTTGAATTCACACAACCCTAATCTAAAACACATAGCCCCTAACATGCATGGACTAATTAATTGACCCCTTCTCTCTAGCTAATTAGTGGAAATTGCACAAAATCAAAAGGGGTCTGATGTCTACTTCCCCCTCCTTTTCCTGTAGACAGTGTTGGGCCTCCAAGAGCAGAGGTTTGTAGAACAGCAGCAAGTTTTCCCTTAAGTGGATCACCCAAGGTTTATCGAACTCAGGGAGGAAGAGGTCAAAGATATCCCTCTCATGCAACCCTGCAACCACAAAGCAAGAAGTCTCTTGTGTCCCCAACACACCTAATAGGTGCACTAGTTCGGCGAAGAGATAGTGAAATACAGGTGGTATGAATAAGTATGAGCAGTAGCAACGGTGCCAGAAAATAGCTTGCTGGCGTGTAGTTGATGGTGGTAGTATTGCAGCAGTAGTAACACAGTAAAACAGTAGACAAGCAGCGATAGCAGTATTTAGGAACAAGGCCTAGGGATTACACTTTCACTAGTGGACACTCTCAACATTGATCACATAACAGAATAGATAAATGCATACTCTACACTTTTGTTGGATGATGAACACATTGCGTAGGATTACACGAACCCTCAATGCCGGAGTTAACAAGCTCCACAATAATGCTCATATTTTAGTAACCTTTAGTGTAAGATAGATCAAAAGACTAAACCAAGTACTAACATAGCATGCACACTGTCACCTTCATGCATATGTAGGAGGAATAGATCACTTCAATATTATCATAGCAATAGTTAACTTCGCAATCTACAAGAGATCATGATCATAGCATAAACCAAGTACTAACACGGTGCACACACTGTCACCTTTACACACGTGCAGGAGGAATAGAACTACTTTAATAACATTGCTAGAGTAGCACATAGATAGTAGTGATACAAAACTCATATGAATCTCAATCATGTAAAGCAGCTCATGAGATTATTGTATTGAGGTACATGGGAGAGAGATGAACCACATAGCTACAGCGGAGCCCTCAGCCTCGGGGGTGGATTACACCCTCCTCATCATGGAGGCAGCGATGGCGGTGAAGATGGCGGTGAAGACGGCGGTGGAGATGGCTCCGGGGGCAATTCCCCGTCCCGGCAGGGTGCCGAAACAGAGTTCTGTCCCCCGAATTGGAGTTTCGCGATGGCGGCGGCGCCCCTGGAGTCTTTCTGGAGTTTCGTCAATTGGTGTCGAAGGTTTAGGTCACGACGGCTTAAATAGGCGAAGAGTCGGAGTCGGAGGGGCCACGGGCTGCCCAAACCATAGGGGGGCGCGCCCCCCTTGGGCCGCGCCGGGGTGTGGTTTGGTGGCCCTGTGCCCCCCCTCTGGTCCTTCTCGTGTGTTCTGGATGGTTCCGGGAAAAATAGGAACCTGGGCGTTGATTTCGTCCGATTCCGAGAATATTTCGTTACTAGGATTTCTGAAACCAAAAACAGCAGAAAACAGCAACTGGCACTTCGGCATCTTGTTAATAGGTTAGTTCCAGAAAATGCACGAATATGTCATAAAGTGTGCATAAAACATGTAGATAACATCAATAATGTGGCATGGAACATCAGAAATTATCGATACGTCGGAGACGTATCAGCATCCCCAAGCTTAGTTCTGCTCGTCCCGAGCAGGTAAAACGATAACACAGATAATTTCTGGAGTGACATGCCATCATAACCTTGATCATACTATTTGTAAAGCATATGTAGTGAATGCAGCGATCAAAACAATGTATATGACATGAGTAAACAATTGAATCATATAGCAAAGACTTTTCATGAATAGTACTTTCGAGACAAGCATCAATAAGTCTTGCATAAGAGTTACTCATAAAGCAATAAATTCATAGTAGAGACATTGAAGCAACACAATGGAAGATTAAGTTTCAGCGGTTGCTTTCAACTTGTAACATGTATATCTCATGGATAGTTGTCAATGCAAAGCAATATAACAAATGAAATAAGCAAGTATGTAAGAATCAATGCACAGTTCACACAAGTGTTTGCTTCTTGAGGTGGAGAGAAATAGGTGAACTGACTCAACAATAAAAGTAAAAGAATGGTCCTCCATAGAGGAAAAGCATCGATTGCTATATTTGTGCTAGAGCTTTGATTTTGAAAACGTGAAACAATTTTGTCAACGGTAGTAATAAAGCATATGTATCATGTAAATTATATCTTATAAGTTGCAAGCCTCATGCATAGTATACTAATAGTGCCCGCACCTTGTCCTAATTAGCTTGGACTACCGGATCATCACAATGCACATGTTTTAACCAAGTGTCACAAAGGGGTACCTCTATGCCGCCTGTACAAAGGTCTAATTAGAAAGCTCGCATTGGATTTCTCGCTATTGATTATTCTTCAACTTAGACATCCATACCGGGACAACATAGACAACAGATAATGGACTCCTCTTTTATGCATAAGCATGTAAGAACAATTAATAATTTTCTCATTTGAGATTGAGGATATGTGTCCAAAACTGAAACTTCCACCATGGATCATAGCTTTAGTTAGTGGCCCAATGTTCTTCTCTAACAATATGCATGCTTAACCATAGGGTGGTAGATCGCTCTTACTTCAGACAAGACGAACATGCATAGCAACTCACATGAAATTCAACAATGAATAGTTGATGGCGTCCCCAGTAAACATGGTTATCGCACAACAAGCAACTTAATAAGAGATAAAGTGCATAATTACATAAGCTATTTGTCCCATGAGCTATATATTGCAAAGGTAAATGATGGAATTTTAAAGGTAGCACTCAAGCAATTTACTTTGCAATGGCGGAAAATACCATGTAGTAGGTAGGTATGGTGGACACAAATGGCATAGTGTTGTTTGGCTCAAGGATTTGGATGCATGAGAAGTATTCCCTCTCGATACAAGGTTTAGGCTAGCAAGGTTGTTTGAAGCAAACACAAGCACGAACTAGTACAGCAAAACTCACATAAAAGACATATTACAAGCATTATAAAACTATACATCGTCTTCCTTGTTGTTCAAAAATCTTACTAGAAAATATCTAGACTCTAGAGAAACCACTCATGCAAACCAAATTTTAACAAGCTCTATGTATTTCTTCACTAATAGGTGCAAAGTATATGATGCAAGAGCTTAAACAAGAGCACAACAATTTCCAAGTATCACATTATCCAAGACATTATAGCAATTACTATATGTATCATTTTCCAATTCCAACCATATAACAATTTAACGAAGAACTTCGCCATGAATATTATGAGCTAAGAACATATGTGTTCATACGAACCAGCGGAGCGTGTCTCTCTCCCACACAAGCATTTATTCAACAAAAACAAAAATAAGAAACATACTGACGCTCCAAGAAAAGCACATAAGATGTGACCGAATAAAAATATAGTTTCAAGAGAAGGAACCTGATAATTTGTCGATGAAGAAGGGGATGCCTTGGGCATCCCCAAGCTTAGACGCTTGAGTCTTCTTAGAATATGCAGGGGTGAACCACCGGGGCATCCCCAAGCTTAGAGCTTTCACTCTTCTTGATCATAGTATATCATCCTCCTCTCTTGACCCTTGAAAACTTCCTTCACACCAAACTTCTCATAAACTTCATTAGAGGGGTTAGTACATAATCAAAAACTCACATGTTCAGAGGTGACACAATCATTCTTAACACTTCTGGACATTGCTCAAAGCTACTGGAAGGTAATGGAACAAAGAAATCCACCCAACACAGCGAAAGAAGCAATGCGAAATAAAAGGCAGAATCTGTCAAAACAGAACAGTCCGTAAAGACGAATTTCTAATAAATACTTCCGTTGCTCAGATCAGAAAACTCAAAACTAATGAAAGTTGCGTACATATCTGAGGAACACGCACGTAAATTGGCATATTTTTCTGATTTTTCTACAGTGAAAACAGCCCAGATTCGTGACAGATAGAAATCTGTTTCTGCGCAGAAATCCAAATCTAATATCAACCTTCGATTAGAGGCTTCACTTGGCACAACAAAACACAAAACTAAGATAAGGAGAGGTTGCTACAGTAGTAAACAACTTCCAAGACACAAATATAAAACAAAGTACTGTAGGAAAATAACACATGGGTTATCTCCCAAGAAGTTCTTTTCTTTATAGCCATTAAGATGGGCTCAGCAGTTTTAATGATGCACTCGCAAGAAATAGTATTTGAAGCAAAAAAGAGCATCAAGAGGCAAATACAAAACACACTTAAGTCTAACATGCTTCCTATGCATAGGAATCTTGTAAATAAACAAGTTCAAGAAGCATAATGCAACAAGCATAGAAAGATAAAACAAGTATAGCTTCAAAAATTTCAGCACATAGAGAGGTGTTTTAGTAACATGAAAATTTCTACAACCATATTTTCCTCTCTCATAATAACTTTCAGTAGAAACATGAGCAAACTCAACAATATAACTATCACATAAAGCATTCTTATCATGAGTCTCATGCATAAAATTATTACTCTCCACATAAGCATAATCAATTTTATTAGTTGTAGTGGGAGCAAATTCAACAAAGTAGCTATCATTATTATTCTCATCAAGTGTAGGAGGCATAGTATTATCATCATAAAAATTACTCTCCATAGTAGGCGGCACTAAAAGACCAGTATCATTATAATCATCATATATGGGAGGCAAAGTATCATCAAAGAAAATTTTCTCCTCAATGCTTGGGGGACTAAAAAGATCATGAAAACCAGCTTCCCCAAGCTTAGAACTTTCTATATTATTATCAACAATGGTGTTCAAAGCGTTCATACTAATATTACTACCAGCATGCAAATAAGATTCCATAGGTTTTTTAATTTTCGCATCAAACAATCCATGTTTTAAATCAGGAAATAGAGTAAGAAGATCATTCTTGTCCATTATGCCGAACTAGTGTAAACAAGAAACAAAAAGATGCAATTGCAGGATCTAAAGGAAATAGCTTCGAGTACTTACGGCAGCGGAAAATAGCTTGGTAGCCGAGGTCCGGAGTGTGAGTACCTTTTACCTTTCCACCCCGGCAACGGCGCCAGAAAATAGCTTGATGTCTACTTCCCCCTCCTTTTCCTGTAGACAGTGTTGGGCCTCCAAGAGCAGAGGTTTGTAGAACAGCAGCAAGTTTTCCCTTAAGTGGATCACCCAAGGTTTATCGAACTCAGGGAGGAAGAGGTCAAAGATATCCCTCTCATGCAACCCTGCAACCACAAAGCAAGAAGTCTCTTGTGTCCCCAACACACCTAATAGGTGCACTAGTTCGGCGAAGAGATAGTGAAATACAGGTGGTATGAATAAGTATGAGCAGTAGCAACGGTGCCAGAAAATAGCTTGCTGGCGTGTAGTTGATGGTGGTAGTATTGCGACAGTAGTAACACAAAGAAACAAGAAACAAGCAGCGATAGCAGTATTTAGGAACAAGGCCTAGGGATTACACTTTCACTAGTGGACACTCTCAACATTGATCACATAACAGAATAGATAAATGCATACTCTACACTTTTGTTGGATGATGAACACATTGCGTAGGATTACACGAACCCTCAATGCCGGAGTTAACAAGCTCCACAATAATGCTCATATTTTAGTAACCTTTAGTGTAAGATAGATCAAAAGACTAAACCAAGTACTAACATAGCATGCACACTGTCACCTTCATGCATATGTAGGAGGAATAGATCACTTCAATATTATCATAGCAATAGTTAACTTCGCAATCTACAAGAGATCATGATCATAGCATAAACCAAGTACTAACACGGTGCACACACTGTCACCTTTACACACGTGCAGGAGGAATAGAACTACCTTAATAACATTGCTAGAGTAGCACATAGATAGTAGTGATACAAAACTCATATGAATCTCAATCATGTAAAGCAGCTCATGAGATTATTGTATTGAGGTACATGGGAGAGAGATGAACCACATAGCTACAGCGGAGCCCTCAGCCTCGGGGGTGGATTACTCCCTCCTCATCATGGAGGCAGCGATGGCGCTGAAGATGGCGGTGAAGACGGCGGTGGAGATGGCTCCGGGGGCAATTCCCCGTCCCGGCAGGGTGCCGAAACTGAGTTCTGTCCCCCGAATTGGAGTTTCGCGATGGCGGCGGCGCCCCTGGAGTCTTTCTGGAGTTTCGTCAATTGGTGTCGAAGTTTTAGGTCACGACGGCTTAAATAGGCGAAGAGTCGGAGTCGGAGGGGCCACGGGCTGCCCAAACCATAGGGGGGCGCCCCCCCCCTTGGGCCGCGCCGGGGTGTGGTTTGGTGGCCCTGTGCCCCCCCCTCTGGTCCTTCTCGTGTGTTCTGGATGGTTCCGGGAAAAATAGGAACCTGGGCGTTGATTTCGTCTGATTCCGAGAATATTTCGTTACTAGGATTTCTGAAACCAAAAACAACAGAAAACAGCAACTGGCACTTCGGCATCTTGTTAATAGGTTAGTTCCAGAAAATGCACGAATATGACATAAAGTGTGCATAAAACATGTAGATAACATCAATAATGTGGCATGGAACATAAGAAATTATCGATACGTCGGAGACGTATCAGGGTCCTGATGACCCACAAGTATAGGGGGTGTATCGTAGTATCTTCGATAAGTAAGAATGTCGATCCCAACGAGGAGCAGAAGGTGTTGACAAGCAGTTTCGATGAAGGATTCACTGTAAATGCTCACAGACAAGTATTCAGGGGGTTTTGATGTAACAGTTGAATAAAGTACGAGTAAGTAAAGTGCGAGAGTAACAATTGCAGCGAGTGGCCCAATCCTTTTTAGCACAAAGGACAAGCCGGTTTGTTTACTTATAATGACCAAACGTTCTCGAGCACACACGGGATTTTAGTCTAGTGCTTTCGCTACATACGGCTAAATAATCTTCATTGTTATGATAAGTGTTGTGTGGGTGAACCTATGCTAATGTACCGCCCTTCCTAGGACTAATACATACTTGTGATTATACCCCTTGCAAGCATCCGCAACTACAAGAAAGTAATTAAGAATTAAATCTAACCACAGCCTTAAACTCTGAGATCCTGCGATCCCTCCTGCATCGATATACCAACGGGGGTTTAGGTTTCTGTCACTCCGGCAACCCCGCAATTAGCAAATGAATACAAGATGCATTCCCCTAGGCCCATAAATGGTGAAGTGTCATGTAGTCGACGTTCACATGACACCACTAGAAGAATAATACCACAACTTAAATATCATACCATTGAATATTACTCATCCATAGTTCACTACTAACATTTAGACTTCACCCATGTCCTCAAGAACTAAACGAACTACTCACGAGACATCATATGGAACATGATCAGAGGTGATATGATGATGAATAACAATCTGAACATAAACTTGGTTCAATGGTTTCACTCAATAGCATCAACAACAAGTAGAGATCGATACCGGGAGAGTTTCCCCTATCAAACAATCAAGATCAAACCCAAATTGCTACGGCGGTGACGGTGTCCAGCGGTGATGACGGCGGTGATGATGGTGGAGATGATGATGATGGTGATGGCGATGATGTCCAGCTCGATGACGGTGACGATGGCGTCGATTTCCCCCTCCCGGAGGGAATTTCCCCGGCAGATTCCTGCCCGCCGGAGAGCTCTTTTCTCTCTGGTGTTCTCCGCCCCGCAGAGGCGGCTGTAACTCTTCGCGAGGTACCCTCTGTGGCTTAGGTTTTCGGGACGAAGGATTTCGCGAAGAAAAGGAGGCGAAAGGGGTCGTGGGCCCCCCAGACCACATGGCGGCGCGGCCAGGGCATGGGCCGCGCCGCCCTAGGGTGTGGGCCCACCCTGGGTCCTCCTGGCCCCTCCTTCTGGCTTCCTTCGTCATCTTGAAAAATAGGATTTTTGGTATAATTTCCTCCCACAGTTGATCTTCCGAAATATTGCGTTCTGACGGTGCTTTTTCCAGCAGAATCCTGGCTCCGGTGCTTGATCCTCCAATAATGATGAAACATGCAAAATAGATGAAATAACATAAGTATTGTGTCCCAATATGAAATATATCAATGAATAACAGCAAATTATGATATAAAATAATGATGCAAATTGGACGTATCAACTCCCCCCAAGCTTAGACTTCGCTTGTCCCCAAGCGAAACTGAACTCGATAGATAGGACCACATGTTTATGGAGTGAAGAGTCGATAAATAAAATACGGACAAGAAGCATCATATTCATTCACACAGGACATTATAGTAAACAACCTCTTATAACTCATCTTGAAACAAGTATAAGATAATCACAAGTAAAGGCGCATAATAAATCATAATTGGTGATGGCAAACTTCGTTCCTGGTCAGAGAACAATTAAGAGATTATATTTATCTCATTGAGCAGCGCTCTCATGTTAAAGTTTATAAGGCACAACTTGCATACTCAATCATAATGGTCTTCTCATAATCATTGATAACTTGCAAAGCTATATTCATTCAGATAAAACTTGTACTAAACAAGGAAGAATAAAATACATGATGAAACAAATCACAATATAATGGTTTGATCACAACTACTCAAATGCTTGCTTGAGATGGAGGGAAATAGGTTTACTGACTCAACATAAAGTAAAAGACAGGCCCTTCGCAGAGGGAAGCAGGGATTAAATCGTGTGCTAGAGCTTTTTCAGTTTTGCAATCATATAAAGAGAATAAAAGTAACATTTTGAGAGGTGTTTGTTGTTGTCAACGACTGGTAGCGGGTACTCTAACCCCCTTGCCAGACAACCTCCTAAGAGCGGCTCCCATATTATTTCCATTTTGTGTGGCACTCCTTCCAACCTTTCTTTCACAAACCATGGCTAACCGAATCCTCGGGTGCCTGCCAACAATCTCATACCATGAAGGAGTGCCTTTTCATTTTGGTTTTATTATGATGATGACACTCCCCCCCAACCTTTGCTTACACAAGCCATGGCTAACCGAATCCTTCGGGTGCCGTCCATCAATCACATACCATGGAGGAGTGTCTATTAGTTTAATTAATTTGGGACTGGGAATCCCATTGCCAGCTCTTTTTGCAAAATTATTGGATAAGTGGATGAAGCCACTAGTCCATTGGTGGAAGTTGCCCAACAAGATTGAAAGATAAAACACCACATACTTCCTCATGAGCTATGAAACATTAACACAAATAAGAGATACTAAGTTTTGAATTGTTTAAAGGTAGCACATGAAGTATTTACTTGGAATGGCAGAAAATACCATGTAGTAGGTAGGTATGGTGGACACAAATGACATAGGTTTGGTTTAAGGTTTGGATGCACGAGAAGTATTCCCTCTCAGTACAGGTCTTTGGCTAGCAAGGTTAATTAGCAAGCATAAGAGTCGAGGGAAACAAACAAATATACATATGATAGAAACAATCATGCATCTTCCTTGTAAGCACAAACAATCTTAACTTCAGAATAATAAGCTATGAGCTAACAAGAAAGACAATGAAACATCTACATGTATTTCTCTTTTCTATTTAAACCTCAAAGTGTTGTTGCTATTGACCAATGCTAAGTTTGCCAAAACCAAATAGATTTATTCAATGCTCCCAAAGTGATACCAATACTAATCAACAAGGTAAATCATATGATAGAGATTGCAAACTAGAATAAGATGTGCAATATGTAAATGATAAGACTTCTCATTAATATTCCATAACGATAACTCACACCAAGGGATATATAGACAACCAACTAAAGAGAGATACTTCCAACTGCAACCCATCTTATATGATAACTTCCCTACTCATGATATGACACTACTTGACAATAAAAGTAAAAGGTAGTGATAATGTGATACCGCGGCACTCCCCCAAGCTTGGAACAAACCAAGGGGATGCCAATACCGATGATGAATTACTCCTGCGGAGATGGTGGTGATGAATTCCCGTCATCAGACTTCCAAGGAAGAGGCTCTCCATCAAGAAACGACATCTTGGTCTCGGGAATCCTGAAACTAGCAGCACGGCTTATGTATTTAAACCTGTTTTCATACTCACAGTTCTGATTCTGAACGTCATAGAGTTGTGCTTGGAGCTTGTTGGTGGTGTCGTGAAGTGAGAGGATGTCGCTCCAAAGCTTCCCAGTTTCCTTCTCATGTTCAGCAATGAGTTCGGACACAATCCTGTGGAAGATATCCACCTCACGCTCAGCCATCTTCTTGTATTTGAAAACCTCCTGTTCTAGCTTCTCCATCCTGTCTTCCAAGCTTCCTTCTCCTTTAGGACCCTGGACATCCTAGACCTGCAGTTCTCCCTCAACGAGCAGCAACTCCTTGGGGTGCATCCTCAGCTCCTCCATGTACAAGTTGCCAACATCCTTGCTGGAGCTGTCCTTCAGAGTTTCCGACGAAGACATGATGGCTCTAGATCCGAAGAAAATCCTGGCAGAAACAGCTCGAAACAAAACACGTCGAGAACTCGATATACGAACCTCCAGGGGTCCGGGGGATTATATAGCAAAAATTTTCGCGACAAACGGAAAGTACCAGATCGAACCAGAGTCGGAAAGGGGCGACGGGGCGGCCAAACCATAGGGCGGCGCGGGCCCTGGTCAGGCCGCGCCGGCCTATGGTGCCACGCCCTCGTGCGTCCTTTCCACTCCGTTTCGAACTCGTAATTTTTCATATTTTCCAAAAACAGCGAAAATATTGTTCGGAAAGTAAATTGCGTACTTTTCATTACCAGTACTGTTACCTATTCAAAGTCGAGTTCTGGCGGACTGTCAATTTGCCCTTTGATGAAAGCCTCCGGTGTTTCCACTTGAATAACATCAATATCAACATTATAGGAATCACCCGAGATATAATGCTTGAGTCTTTGTCCATTCACCACTTGCGTAGCATTGCCTTGGAGAGAGCTAATTTTGATTGCTCCTGAACGATACACCTCCTCGACAACATATGGTCCTTCCCATTTCGAGAGTAATTTCCCTGCAAAGAATCTGAGACGAGACCGATACAATAGGACTTTATCCCCAATATTAAATTCTCTTTTGATAATCCTCCTATCATGCCATTTTTTAACTTTCTCTTTAAAGAGTTTAGCATTTTCATAAGCTTCACTTCTCCATTCATCTAGAGAACTCAATTGCAACAACCTCTTATCACCGGCAAGTTTAGGATCTTTATTTAATTCTCTAACAGCCCAATAAGCTTTGTGCTCTAGTTCTAAAGGTAAATGACAAGCTTGCCCATAAACCATTTTATAAGGTGACATTCCCATGGGATTTTTGTAAGCAGTTCTATAAGCCCAAAGTGCATCCTTCAATTTACTAGCCCAATTCTTTCTAGTTTTATTAACGGTCTTTCCCAAAATTGATTTAATCTCTCTATTTGATAATTCTACTTGACCACTAGTTTGAGGATGATAAGCGGAAGCAATTCTATGATTAATACCATACTTAGCAAGAGTTTTTCTAAAACCTCCATGAATAAAATGAGAACCTCCATCAGTCATAATATATCTAGGTACTCCAAATCTAGGAAAAATAATATCTAAAAGCATTCTTAAAGAGGTCTCACCATCAGCACTTTTTGTAGGTATAGCTTCCACCCATTTAGTAACATAATCAACAGCAACAAGTATATGAGTGTTACCTTAGAAGACGGAAAAGGTCCCATGAAGTCAAATCCCCAACAATCAAACGGTTCAATAACAAGAGTATAATTCATTGGCATTTCATTACGTCTGGAGATATTACCAACCCTTTGGCATTCATCACAAGATAAAATAAACTTTCTCGCATCCTTGAAGAGAGTTGGCCAATAAAAACCTGATTGTAGAACCTTTTGCGCGGTTCTTTCTCCGGCGTGATGTCCTCCATAAGCACTACCATGACATTTACTCAATATCTCCTGTTGTTCATATTCGGGAACACATCTTCGCATAATACCATCCACTCCTTCTTTATATAAGTGTGGGTCATCCCAGAAATAATGCCTCAAATCATAAAAGAATTTCCTCCTTTACTGAGCTGAAAAGGTTGGAGGCAAGTACTTGGAAACAATAAAGTTAGCATAATCCGCATACCAAGGACTGTCTCGCGAGCTCACCTTTATTACAGCCAATTGTTCATTTGGAAAACTATCATTAACAGGAACAGGATCATAAGCAATATTTTCCAATCTAGACAAATTATCAGCAACAGGATTATCAGCACCTTTCCTATCTACAATATGTAAATCAAATTCTTGCAAAAGAAGTACCCATCTAATAAGCCTCGGCTTAGCATCTTTCTCTGTCATAAGGTATCTAATTGCAGCATGATCAGTATGAATAGTAACTTTTGAATCAACAATATAAGATCTAAATTTATCACAAGCAAAGACTACAGCTAATAATTCTTTTTCAGTTGTAGCATAATTTCTTTGAGCAGCATCAAGAGTTTTACTAGCATAATGAATAACATTCAGTTTTTTATCTACTCGCTGTCCAAGAACAGCGCCTACGGCAAAATCACTAGCATCACACATAATTTCAAAGGGTAAGTTCCAATCAGGAGGTTCAACTATAGGAGCAGTTGTTAAGGCTTTCTTAAGAGTTTCAAAAGCTTCCTTACAATCATCATCAAAAACAAATGGTACATCTTTTTGAAGAAGATTAGTAAGAGGTTTTGAAATCTTGGAGAAATCTTTAATAAACCTCCTATAAAACCCAGCATGACCAAGAACACTACGAATACCTTTAACGTCCCTCGGATAGGGCATCTTCTCAATTGCTTCAACTTTAGCTCTATCAACTTCAATACCTCTCTCAGAAATTTTATGTCCCAATACAATTCCTTCATTAACCATAAAGTGGCATTTCTCCCAATTAAGAACAAGGTTAGTTTCTTCACATCTCTGCAAAACTTTATCAAGGTTTCGCAAGCAACTATCAAAAGAATTCCCATAGACGGAAAAATCATCCATGAATACCTCTACAATACTTTCACAAAAACCATGAAAAATAGCAGACATGCATCTTTGAAAAGTAGCAGGAGCATTACATAAACCAAAAGGCATGCGTCTATAAGCATAAGTTCCATAGGGACAAGTAAAAGTGGTTTTCTCTTGATCTTTAGCTTTAACAGCAATTTGTGAAAACCCAGAATAACCATCAAGAAAGCAAAAATGAGTATTTTTAGACAATCTTTCTAGCATTTGATCAATAAATGGTAAAGGGTAATGATCTTTCTTAGTAACTTTATTAACTTTTCGAAAATCAATGCACATTCTATACCCTACTACTACTCTTTGAGGAATGAGCTCATCATTATCATTAGGCACAACAGTCATACCTCCTTTCTTGGGAACGCAGTGCACAGGACTAACCCATCTACTATCAGCAATAGGATATATAATACCAGCTTCAAGAAGTCGTAATACCTCATTCCTTACCACTTCCTTCATCTTCGGAATTAGACGACGCTGATGTTCAACAACAGGCTTTGCATCATCTTCCATATTAATAGCATGTTGGCAAATAGAAGGAGAAATCCCTTTCAAATCATCAAGAGTGTAGCCAATAGCTCCTCGGTGCTTCTTCAATATTTCCAATAACCTTTCTTCCTCAATCTCTGAAAGCTTAGAACTAATAATAACAGGATATATTTTCTTATCATCAATATGAGCATATTTAAGATTATCAGGCAAAGGCTTTAAATCAAAAACAGGATCTTCCTTTGGTGGGGGTGTTGTACCCAAATCTTCCACCGGTAAATCATGCTTGAGAATAGGTTGGCGAAGAAAAATTTCCTCAAGCTCATCTCTTTCTTTCCTAAAAATTTCACTCTCGCTATCCTCCAAATGTTGCTGCAAAGGATTGTTAGGAACAAGAACAATAGATGCACATTGCTCCATTTTAAAATCATTACTAGGCAAATCAGCTTTATAAGGAGTTTTAGTAAATTTAGAGAAGTTAAACTCATAAGATTCACCAGCAAATTTAGTCAAAATTTTCTCTTTCTTGCAATCTATAATAGCTCCACAAGTATTTAGAAAAGGTCTACCAAAAATAATAGGACAATAATCACTAGCAGCAGAACCAAGTACCAAAAAGTCAGCAGGATATTTAATCTTACCGCATAAAACTTCCACATCTCGAACAATACCAATTGGAGAAATAGTTTCTCTATTAGCCAGCTGAATAACCACATCAATATCTTCAAGTTCACAAGAATCAATTTCGTGCATAATCTCCGTGTAAAGCTCATACGGAATAGCACTAACGCTTGCACCAATATCACATAATCCATAATAGCAATGATCACCAATTCTAACAGATAGCATAGGAACACTAGCTTGTTTGGGTTTATTAGGATGTGAAACAATATTAGAAGCATCTTCACAGAAAATAATATGACCATCCTCTACATTTTCAGTCACAAGATCTTTAACTATTGCAACAATGAGGTTCAACTTTTATTTGTTCTTCAGGTTCTACAGGTTTCTTTTCACTTTTATGAACCACACTATTTATAACAGAGTACTCCTTCATTTTAGCAGGGAAAGGAGTTTTTTCAATATAAGCTTCAGGAATAACATGATCAGCAGTTTCAACTACAACGCATTTATTAATAGATGAATCAATTTTATCTTTATACGGTTCATGATACTTATCAAAATTCTTCTTTGGCAATTCATAATGAGAGGCAAAAGCTTTATAAAGATTTACAGCAAATTGAGAATCAAGACCATATGTAGCACTCATATTACGAAATTTATCAGTATCCATAAAAGCTTCATTGCATTTATAATCATAAATTATACCTGATTCTCTATCCTTGTCGTTCTCCCATCCTTTAGTATTTTCTTGGATCCGATCAAGAAGGTCCCTTTTAAACTCTTCTTTGTTGCGTGTAAATGATCCAGAACAAGAAGTATCCAGCAAGGTCTTGTCTTGAAAAGAAAGTCTTGCATAGAAATTATCAATAATAACATTACCAGGAAGCTCATGAATGGGGCATTTGAGCATTAAAGACTTCAATCTCCCCCAAGCTTGGGCAATACTCTCTCCATCATGAGGCCAAAAATTATATATGCGATTCCGATCCTTATGAATTTCACTTGGAGGATAGAACTTAGAATAAAACCGGGGCACAATATCATTCCATTCAAGAGAATCCCCATTATCCAGTAATTTATACCAATGCGCCGCTTTACCAGACAGCGATAAAGAGAATAGTTTCTTCCTCACTTCATCCATAGCAATACCTGCACATTTGAATAACCCGCATAATTCATGCAAAAACAGTAAATGATCACCGGGATGGACAGTTCCATCCCCTTCATAGCGGTTATCTATAACACGTTCAATAATTTTCATAGGTATTTTATATGGTATTACTTCCTCACCTGGCGCCTCATCCACTACCGTTGCAGTAGTAGTAGATTTCCCAAATAAAAATTGAAGAGAAGATCTCTCCATAATGACTTATAGCAGCAGGCAGAAATAAAATCAGCACAAACAGTAAAGGTTTTCCTTACCAATTCCACTTACCAATAGCGCTTCACTCCCCGGCAACGGCGCCAGAAAATAGTCTTGATGACCCACAAGTATAGGGGGTGTATCGTAGTATCTTCGATAAGTAAGAATGTCGATCCCAACGAGGAGCAGAAGGTGTTGACAAGCAGTTTCGATGAAGGATTCACTGTAAATGCTCACAGACAAGTATTCAGGGGGTTTTGATGTAACAGTTGAATAAAGTACGAGTAAGTAAAGTGCGAGAGTAACAAGTGCAGCAAGTGGCCCAATCCTTTTTAGCACAAAGGACAAGCCGGTTTGTTTACTTATAATGACCAAACGTTCTCGAGGACACACGGGATTTTAGTCTAGTGCTTTCGCTACATACGGCTAAATAATCTTCATTGTTATGATAAGTGTTGTGTGGGTGAACCTATGCTAATGTACCGCCCTTCCTAGAACTAATACATACTTGTGATTATACCCCTTGCAAGCATCCGCAACTAGAAGAAAGTAATTAAGAATTAAATCTAACCACAGCCTTAAACTCTGAGATCCTGTGATCCCTCCTGCATCGATATACCAACGGGGGTTTAGGTTTCTGTCACTCCGGCAACCCCGCAATTAGCAAACGAATACAAGATGCATTCCCCTAGGCCCATAAATGGTGAAGTGTCATGTAGTCGACGTTCACATGACACCACTAGAAGAATAACACCACAACTTAAATATCATACCATTGAATATTACTCATCCATAGTTCACTACTAACATTTAGACTTCACCCATGTCCTCAAGAACTAAACGAACTACTCACGAGACATCATATGGAACATGATCAGAGGTGATATGATGATGAATAACAATCTGAACATAAACTTGGTTCAATGGTTTCACTCAATAGCATCAACAACAAGTAGAGATCGATACCGGGAGAGTTTCCCCTATCAAACAATCAAGATCAAACCCAAATTGCTACGGCGATGACGGTGTCCAGTGGTGATGACGGCGGTGATGATGGTGGAGATGATGATGATGGTGATGGCGATGATGTCCAGCTCGATGACGGTGACGATGGCGTCGATTTCCCCCTCCCGGAGGGAATTTCCCCGGCGGATTCCTGCCCGCCGGAGAGCTCTTTTCTCTCTGGTGTTCTCCACCCCGCAGAGGCGGCTGTAACTCTTCGCGAGGTACCCTCTGTGGCTTAGGTTTTCGGGACGAAGGATTTCGCGAAGAAAAGGAGGCGAAAGGGGTCGTGGGCCCCCCAGACCACATGGCGGCGCGGCCAGGGCATGGGCCGCGCCGCCCTAGGGTGTGGGCCCACCCTGGGTCCTCCTGGCCCCTCCTTCTGGCTTCCTTCGTCATCTTGAAAAATAGGATTTTTGGTATAATTTCCTCCCACAGTTGATCTTCCGAAATATTGCGTTCTGACGGTGCTTTTTCCAGCAGAATCCTGGCTCCGGTGCTTGATCCTCCAATAATGATGAAACATGCAAAATAGATGAAATAACATAAGTATTGTGTCCCAATATGAAATATATCAATGAATAACAGCAAATTATGATATAAAATAATGATGCAAATTGGACGTATCAGGTCCCTCACTAATTATACATATATATCTAGATTGTGATAAACTTTTGCCCCATATTTGGTGGATGGGTGCATCTTGGCATGTAAAACAATTAATGTTTGCAAATGGAGTTGTCAAAATTTATGTACAAATGATTTCTTTCCATCCAAAGTGCATAAAATGGGAGTTTCAATGAAGAAAGTACAAATAAAACAGCTCAACATGCCTCCACACCCCAATTTTCACACGAAGTAGAGCATATTTAAAGGACAATTCCAGAGTTTTACTATTTTTCAAGCAACTTTGCTAATTTCCACCCACTCACATGACTTTATGTCAATTTAACGAAAATAGGGCGAATTTAAACTACATGGGCGGGATAGTTTGAATTGTGCGCGCGGCAAAGGGAACCGCCTATTCCTCAACCTTGTGCACGGCAAATTACACACGCAACTCCATTAAACACCACCTACCGGGCGGCCCGGCCGCATGACCCCCCACCCACCCCTACACAACTTATCCCTGTCCGTGCGAAGAGCTTCCCCTCCCCGTCCCGTCCGTGCAAAGAAGAAGCTTCCCCTCCCCGTCGTTCTTCTCGAGACGCACCGGCGGTCAAGTTGATCCACGGTAGGGCTGCTATCTCTAGCTCAATCATGCATCGGGCAAGATGGCCTAACGGTTTATATTTTCTTGATGCTGCTAAAAAATCGTCAGTATGCTCGAACTAATTGGCACTTTATAGTTTTCCGCTCGATTTGTCCTCGATCAATTTGTTCATTTGCGTGGGCATATAGAGTCAGTTCTGCACTCGATCCGTTAATTTGCTGAAATGCCATGGCAGAGTTTTGTACACGATCTGTTTGCTAAAATGTCGATGGGCATTTTTTGTTTTGTACTCGACATGATTGCTGAAATGCATAATCATGTAGTATAGTTTTGTACTCGATGGGTATACATTTCCTACTTCGCCTTAAAAATTAATCACCAACCATTGTATCTCATAATTAAACAGATGGACAGAACTTGGATACTGCATGGACACTTATGTTCCCCTTCATATATAAATGGTGTTCAACCCTTTACGGGGTTTATTAGAGCTCATGAAGTTCACAACCTGGACGTGTATGCCCGCGCTGCACATGTATGAATGGTGAGAAGAGGCCTCACCATGTAGTGGAAGATCATTTACACATTTTTGGGATGGACCGCACATATGTTAGGTGGGTTTATCATGGTGAACCATATAATGATCCTTCAGCGGGAGAAGCAGATCTTGCTCACACTGTACATGTGCTGGCATATGTAGTTAATTATTTATATTGATGCTGCCGCTGTTTCGATCAATAGTTTGCATTGCTGTGCAAGGTTCTGTACTCAAATTTAACTTGTTGCAGATGGATGGACGGGAAGGAGAGAAAAAGCGCTTGCTTCAGGAAACGGGTTTTAGCTCTGGGACATGTGCTGTGCCAGATGAGAAGGTAAATATGTAAAACGACATTTGTTCAGGTTGCATCCCTTAGATGTTTGTCTAATCTGTTGATGTACTAATTGCAGAAGCATAGAGTTGAAGAGGTCTCTCAGTTTGATGGGAGATTTGAAGATGAATCTCAGTTTGATGCACCTGTGGATGGTACTGATGACGAGCCTTTCATAGACGAAGGTCCTGCACCTGAGATTATCTAGCCTACAGAAGGAGGCCGTGGACCGAGTACACAGCTTTGCGTTGAAGTGGATGCACGCCCAGAGATCACCAGGGGCGTCCGGGTAGTCTCAAGACCACCCAACCCTGATGCACCTGTGGATGGTACTGATGACGAGCCTTTCATAGACGAAGGTCCTGCACCTGAGATTATCCAGCCTACAGAAGGAGGCCGTGGACCGAGTACACAGTTTTGCGTTGAAGTGGATGCACGCCCGGAGATCATCAGGGGCATCCCGGTAGTCTCAGGACCACCCAACCCTGATGCAAAATGTTGAGCTACTTTATGATTCGTACTCTTATGTTCTGGTGCTGTAGTATGTACTATCTTTGTTATGATTTGTACGCCTTTGGCGCTAGAACAATAATTAAGCATTCAGTGGATGATCGCGTTGCAAAATTTGACACCCACACAATCAGTTCATCGTATGAGTAGTAGCACAATTACTTCTACAGCCAGTCCTGCCAGCGCATTAATTGGTAGCATGAAACACTTTCAGGCACTCCCCTCTGATTCATATTAATTGACTTAGTTTTGTCTAGATATGGATGTATCTAGATGCATTTGTTAACTAGACTAACAAACTTGAGTCAGTTAATATGAATCGGTGTAAACTGCCCAAGTCCTCGAGCAGCTAGTTTATTGACTCTGGACTCCAAGCCTCTCGCGGCAAGCCATCGACGAAGCTTTGACCAGATCTTGGCCCGTTTTTTTTTTTGCGAATAGCAAAGCTTTGACCAGTTCCTCTCGGGATACGGCACGCCGGTGAGCTTGCACGGTTGCCATGAGCACTTTCCGGTGGAACTTCCTCTGCAGCGCCCTCAAGCCGCCGCTGCGAGACCGCACGCAGTGCCTCGAGGTGGACGGAACGGACGAACTCGGGATCTCAGGGCGGGGGGTCCGCCTCGTCCCGGAACGATCTCCAGCGGGTTAACGAGGACATGCATGGCGGCCAGGGGATTTGGGGTTTTTTGTTGTTCTTTGAGCTTGGGATTTGGGTTTTTTCGGATAGGGGAGGAGGAACCGAGGAAGAGGAAGGAACAACCCGCGTGCTTGGCGCGTGGCAGTGTGCTTGAATTTCGAATTTTCGTGAAATGTTTCATTTCCCCGCTACAATTCGGGGGGTTTCTTGACGCGCCAATGTGTCCCGCCGGGGAGGTTCAAGTGAATTTGGGGTGCCACACTATGGGCCCCAGTTTCAGTGAGACATGTAATGACTAGTCACATCAGTAAGTTCACTCTATAATAAAATATGTTACCCCTCCCCTTTATGTAGCCCCCCTTGTCTCTCCCGATCGATTGCCGATAGCCGACGGATGCAAGCCGCTAGCTCGATCCCCTCCTTTCGCCTCCACCGTCCAGGCATCCAGCTTGGAGGGTCAAGCTGCATCTAGACCAAGCGGATTAGGTAGTACTCTACTAGTAATGTTCTATCCTTTCTCGATATCGGTTCCTTTTTCCTCACCTCGATATCTTGCGCATCTATTTCCTATTCTGGGCGAAGGGGTGTCTTTCTGGTCACCCTCACGCTGGGTGTGTTTGTTGGGGTGGGGGGGGGGGGGGGGGGCTACCTTTGCTTGGATTGGGGTGTTCTTCCTTTATTTGTCGACATTTGCAACCCTTGTAGTCTCTGCTGATCCTCAATGTATCTTTTGTCAGCTTGTACAGGAAAGGGAAGACCTCGATCGGTGGTGGTGGTGGTGGGGGGGGCAATGGAGCGTAAGGCCACCACGCATGTGGGCAGTTGGCTGAGCCTGAGCTGCGTCCCCAGCCCCGCAAAGCAGGTACTCCGTTTGCTTATCCACTCTGTTTGTCTGCATCCTCAATCTGTTCCTGTTCTGGAAAATGCTTAAAGTAGCACATGTCTTCAGCTGTTTGTGCGTAAAGCCTCTGTGACACCATGCTCTATATTCTCTGTATCAGGTTGGTACCTCCAGGTTGTCTTTGAGGCTATGGGGAACGATAGCGCCCCACCTGCTGCAGGAGCATGGCCAGATCTGCAGCACAAGAAGCGAAATGCCACTGCCGAGCTGGGCAGGGACCGCCCAGGGGTAAATTTTTTTTAACCAACTTACCATGTAGTCTGAATCTGATACTCCCTCAGATCCAAATTAATTGACTCAACTATCTGTAGATACGGATGTATCTAGATGTGTTTTAGCTCTAGATACTACTACCTCCATCCCAAAGCTTAGGGCTTATATTATTTTTAGAAAGTCAAACTATACCATGTTTGACTAAGCTTTTACCAAAAATCATTAACATGCAAAATACAAAATTAATATCATTAAATAGGTTGTGAAATATATTTTCCTACGGTATCTACACAATATTATATTTGTTGATAGAATGTTCTAAAATTTTGGTCAAACTTTACTTGTTTTGATTTCTCAAAAATAAATAAGCCTTAAGCTTTGGGATGGAGGTATCTAGACAAAGCTGAGTCAACTAGTTTTTTTTGTCTGTCCATATAGCTAGTGTTCATGGTGCAAAAGGCTAAGAGCATCCACTATATGCATCAGTCTATCTCATACAGTAATTCAATATCACTGCTGAGGTCTGCCTTTTGTTTTGCTATTCATATGCAGACTGAAACTTTAGGGCCTTTACTCAAAAGGAAGATCAAAACTGCGGCTGATCAGGCTGCCAGTATGTTGATGCCGCCCCCATTTTCTAAATGCCTCTACAAGCACAAGGCCACGCGCCAGCTGGGTGGTGATCTTTTAATGAATATGGTATATTTTCTTAATCCACAAAACATGCCTTGATTTTTGTCTGTTTATTGTCATTTTTTTCTAATGCTTGCCAAAAGTTTACAACAACAACAACAACAACCAAGCCTTTCAGTCCCAAACAAGTTGGGGTAGGCTATAGTTGAAGCCCATAAGATCTCGAAGCCAAAAGTTTAGAAACACCAAATTCGTTTGCTTACAATCATCATACAGTAATGTTCATCTACTCTCCAGTTCCCCTAACCCAACAAAAAACGATGTTAATTACGATTTTTAGATTAAAAGAGCACCATTAGGCGCTGTTAATTATGACTTTGAGATTAAAATGTCATGTACAATTGATAATTACAATTTTGAGACAAATGATTAGTTTAACCTCGACCTGTTCTGCTCTCCTTTTTTCCCAACCGAACAAAAATGTAACCATTCCATTCCTCTGAAATGGAACCATTCCATTCCATTCCATCTTGTTTGTAACCGAACACACCCTTGCATTGTTGTGAACGGTTGTCCATACACAGCCATACCCTTCCACTTACATCCGGCACTATATGCATCGATCTGTCTCGAGTCATTCAATATCAACTGAGATCTGTTCCCATTCTTATGCAGGCTGAAACTGCTGCGCCTTTACTCAAGTGGATGCAAAATGAGGCTGCTGTGAGGACGATGGTGCCGGCACCATCATCCGAAAACCTCTACAAGCACGAGGCCATGGGCCAGCTGGGTGGTGACCTTTTAATGAATCGGGTATATTTTCTTAATCCACATACATGATTTTATTATTATCTGTTTAATTACTGTTGGCTTTTCCTAATGCTTACCAAAAGTTCAGAAACAGTGCGTTTGCTTACAATCATCATGCACTAATTTTTCACTTTTCAGTCTGTCTCATCCAGTATATAAACTGTTGAGTTCCGTTGGCTTCTTTTGTAATCATTTGCATTGTTGTCAACTGTTGTCTATGCACAACCCTATTCTTCCACTTACATCCCGCACTATTTGCATCAGTCTATCTCATAGATTTATTAAATATCAATGATGAGTTCTGTTGTTATTCATATGCAGGATGAAGCTTCTGTGCCTCTACTCAAATGGAAAAAAAATGATCCTGATGAGGCTGCTGTGAAGACGATGGTGCCGCTACCATCTTCTGAAAACCTCCTCAAGCACAAGGCCACGGGCCAGCTGGGTTGTATCCTTTTCAGTAAGCAGGTATATTTTCTTAATCCTCATACATGATTTGATTTGTCTGTTTATTGCCGGCTTTGTCTAATGCTTACCAATAGTTCAGAAACACACACAACCCTATTCTTCCACTTACATCCAGCACTATATGCATCAGTGTCTCATAGATTCATTTTGTATATCACTGCTGATGTCTGTTGCTCTTCAATTTTCATATGCAGACTGAAACTGCTAAGCCTTCATTGGTCAAAAGGATTGCAACTGCTGCTGATGAGGCATCTGCAGAGGCTGCCACCAAGTTACTGTCAGCCCCACCTTCTGGATGCTTATATAAGCTCAAGTCCAAGGACCAGCCGTGCCGTAACCATCCAAGGGTTCGGGTATATTTTCTTAAGCCACATTTACATGCCATGATTTATGTCTGATATTATCACCGGCTCTGTCTAATGCTTTTTGGAATTCGAAAACGCCAAATTAGCATGCTTATATTCATCATACACTAAATTTTGACTGTTCAGTTTGTAACATAGTGTTATGCACTCGCTTGTCAACATTTGCATTGCTCTGAACTATGCACTTTACACAACCTAATTCTTCCACTTACATTCAGCGCTACGCACCAGTAGTACCTCCCATGTTTCCTTCACCATCCCGATGCCGAGCTTGCGGGAATATGGCGGGCCCATGTACATACCCCGCATATAACACCTCCTATGGCTCTATCTACCTTTCTAATAACTCCTTCACAGAGTTACAGGTATGAATTCTCAGTGGTTTAGCATGAATTGGCATATAGTAAAGTCTTGTTTTTAGTCTTCCTGCTTCTTACATTAGTATCAATTTTCACCTGCAGACTGTACCTTGTGAACTTCGTCCAATGATTAACCAGATGTGTCCGCATGAAGGGTCTTTCACTATGCATGGCAATGGCAAATTGATGAACACCTACACGGTCTATGAGGTGTATGTCTACAAGACGCAGGCCATCACATATTTGTATGGACATGATTGGAGAAAGTTTGCTTTTGACTATGGTCTGAAGAAGGGCGACAAGCTGAGGATCAGAAACTCAAACGGGCAGATATACGTAACTGCTTACAGAGTTGGAGACACTTTGAAATATATATTATGTAAATTTTTTGTACTCATATCCTTTGATTACTGCATTCTGAGCAGTTGTTCTAAACCATTCCCTCTGTTCTAGCTTGCTGGGTTTAACATGATCAAAGTTACAGATCCCCTGATGGAACAGGAGCGGATGTCACAAAGGGCACCCACACCAGCACCGGCACCGGCTTCCCACTCTCCTGCATCAGCACCGGTTCCTGTACCAGCTCCGTTTACTGCATCTACCCAGTAGGCTCCTGCATCAGCACTGGTTCCTCTAGATGCACCGTTTACTGCACCTGCCCAACAGTCTCCTGCATCAGCACCGGTTCCTCTAGAGGCATATTTTCTGGCGCCGTTGCCGGGGAGGAAAGGTAAAAGGCACTCATACTCCGGTCCCAGGTAACCAAGTACTTTTCTGTTGCCGTTGTGTGTGTGCTCGAAGCTATTTCCTTTAGATCCTGCAATTGCATCTTTTTGTTTCTTGTTTACACTAGTTAGGCATAATGGACAACAATGAGCTTCTTATTCTATTTCCTGATTTAAGACATGGATGGTTTGATGTGAAAATTAAAAAACCTATGGAACATATTAGTATGAACGCTTTGAACACCATTGTTGCTAATGATATGGAAAATTCTAAGCTTGGGGAAGCTGGCTTTGATGAGCATGATATTTTTAGTCCCCCAAGCATTGAGGAGAAAATTTACTTTGATGATACTTTGCCTCCTATTTATGATGATTATAATGATAGTAGTCTTTTAGTACCGCCTGTTATGGAGGATAAATTTGATTATGATTACAATATGCCTCCTATATTTGATGATGAGAATAATAATGATAGCTACTTTGTTGAATTTGCTCCCACTATTACCAATAAAATTGACTATGCTTATGTGGAGGGTAATGATACTTTTATGCATGTGAATAAAGATGTTTTATGTGATACTTATATTGTTGAGTTTGTTCATGATGCCTCCGAAAGTTATTATGAGAGAGGAAAATATGGCTGTAGAAATTTTCATGTTACTAAAACACCTCTCTATATGCTGAAATTTTTGAAGTTACACTGGTTTTATCTTTCTATGCTTGTTACTTTGCTCTTCATGAACTTGTTTATTTAGAAGATTCCTATGCATAGGAAGCATGTTAGGCTTAAATGTGTTTTGAATTTTCTTTTTGATGCTCTCTTTAGCTTCAACTCCTCTTTCTTGTGAGTGCATCATTAAAATTGCTGAGCCCATCTTAATGGCTATAAAGAAAGCACTTCTTGGGAGATAACCCATGTGTTTTTTTACTACAGTACTTTGTTTTATATTTGAGTCTTGGAAGTTGTTACTGCTGTAGCAACCTCTCCTTATCTTTATTTTATTGCATTGTTGTGCCAAGTAAAGTCTTTGATAGTAAAGTCAATACTAGATTTGGATTACTGCGCAGAAACAGATTTCTGTCTGTCACGAATCTGGGCAGAATTCTCTGTAGGTAACTCAGAAAAATCTGCCAGTTTACGTGCGTGATCCACAGATATGTACGCAACTTTCATTAAATTTGGGCATTTTCATCTGAGCAAGTCTGGTGCCACTTTAAAATTCGTCTTTACGGACTGTTCTATTTTGACGGATTCTGCCTTTTATTTCGCATTGCCTCTTTCGCTGTGTTGGATGGATTTCTTTGTTCCATTGACTTCCAGTAGCTTTGGGTAATGTCCAGAAGTGTTAAGAATGATTGTGTCACCTCTGAACATGTGAATTTTTGATTATGCACTAACCCTCTAATGAGTTTGTTTCGAGTTTGGTGTGGAGGAAGTTTTCAAGGGTCAAGAGAGGAGGATGATATACTATGATCAAGAAGAGTGAAAAGTCTAAGCTTGGGGATGCCCCGGTGGTTCATCCCTGCATATTTCAAGAAGACTCAAGCATCTAAGCTTGGGGATGCCCAAGGCATCCCCTTCTTCATCGACAAATTTATCAGGTTCCTCGCTTGAAACTATATTTTTATTCGGTCACATCTTATGTACTTTACTTGGAGCGTCTGTTTGTTTTTGTTTTTGTTTTTGCTTTTGTTTGAATAAATGCTTGTGTGGGAGAGAGACACGCTCCGCTGGTTCATATGAACACATGTGTTCTTAGCTTTTAATGTTCATGGCGAAGGTTGAAACTGCTTCGTTAATTGTTATATGGTTGGAAACGGGAAATGCTACATGTAGTAATTGATAAAATGTCTTGAATAATTTGATACTTGGCAATTGTTGTGCTCATGTTTAAGCTCTTGCATCATATACTTTGCACCCATTAATGAAGAAATACATAGAGCTTGCTAAAATTTGGTTTGCATAATTGGTCTCTCTAAGGTCTAGATAATTTCTAGTAAAGAGTTTGAACAACAAGGAAGACGGTGTAGAGTCTTATAATGTTTACAATATGTCTTTTATGTGAGTTTTGCTGCACCGGTTCATCCTTGTGTTTGTTTCAAATAACCTTGCTAGCATAAACCTTGTATCGAGAGGGAATACTTCTCATGCATCCAAAATCCTTGAGCCAACCATTATGCCATTTGTGTCCACCATACCTACCTACTACATGGTATTTCTCCGCCATTCCAAAGGAAATTGCTTGAGTGCTACCTTTAAATTTCCATCATTCGCCTTTGCAATATATAGCTCATGGGACAAAATAGCCTTAAAAACTATTGTGGTATTGAATATGTACTTATGTGTCTTATTTCTTAATAAGTTGCTTGTTGAGCGGTAACCATGTTTTCTGGGGACGCCATCAACTTTTTTACCTTTGTTGAATATCATGTGAGTTGCTATGCATGTTCGTCTTGTCTGAAGTAAGGGCTGTTTTCACAATCAAATGGTTTGAGTATGCATAATATTAGAGAAGAACATTGGGCCGCTAACTAAAGCCATGATTCATGGTGGAAGTTTCAGTTTGGACACAAAACCTCAATCTCTTATGAGAATATTACCTGTTGTTGAATGCTTAAGCATTAAAAGAGGAGTCCATTATCTGTTGTCTATGTTGTCCCGGTATGGGTGTCTAAGTTGAAGAATGATCAAAAGCGAGAAATCCAATGCGAACTTTCTCCTTAGACCCTTGTATAGGCGGCATAGAGGTACCCCTTTGTGACACTTGGTTGAAACATATGTTATGCAATGATAATCCGTGTTAATCCAAGCTAATTAGGACAAGGTACGGGCACTACTGGTATACTATGCATGAGGCTTGCAACTTGTAAGATATAATTTACATGATACATATGCTTTATTACTACCGTTGACAAAATTGTTTCATGTTTTCAAAATAAAAGCTCTAGCACAAATATAACAATCGATGCTTTCCTCTTTGAAGGACCTTTCTTTTACTTTTATGTTGAGTCAGTTCACCTATTTCTCTCCACCTCAAGAAGCAAACACTTGTGTGAACTGTGCATTGATTCCTACATACTTGCATATTGCACTTGTTATATTACTCTATGTTGACACTATCCATGAGATATACATGTTATAAGTTGAAAGCAACCGCTGAAACTTAATCTTCCTCTGTGTTGCTTCAATACCTTTTACTTGGAATTATTGCTTTATGAGTTAACTCTTATGCAAGACTTATTGATGCTTGTCTTGAAAGTACTATTCATGAAAAGTCTTTGCTTTATGATTCATTTGTTTACTCATGTCATTACCATTGTTTTGATCGCTGCATTCATTACATATGCTTACAATAGTATGATCAAAGTTATGATGGCATGTCACTCCAGTAATTATCTTTGTTATCATTTACCTGCTCGGGACGAGCAGGAACTAAGCTTGGGGATGCTGATACGTCTCTGACGTATCGATAATTTCTTATGTTCCATGCCACATTATTGATGATATCTACATGTTTTATGCATACTTTATGTCATATTTATGCGTTTTCCAGAACTAACCTATTGACGAGATGCCGAAGGGCCAGTTGCTGTTTTCTGCTGTTTTTGGTTCCAGAAATCCTAGTAAGGAAATATTCTCGGAATCGGACGAAATCAATGCCCAGCATCCTATTTTTCCACAAAGCTTCCAGAACACCCGAGAGCCACCAGAGGGGAGCCCTGGTGGGCCCAGATGATAGGGCGGCGCGGCCAGGGCCTGGGCCACGCCCCCCCTGTTGTGTCACCGCCTCGTCGACCTTCCGACTCCGCCTCTTCGCCTATATAAAGGTCTCTGACCTAAAACATCGATACGGAAAAGCCACGGTACGAGAAACCTTCCAGAGCCGCCGCAATCGCGAAGCCAAGATCTGGGGGACAGGAGTCTCTGTTACGGCACGCCGCCGGGACGGGGAAGTGCCCCCGGAAGGCTTCTCCATCGACACCACCGCCATCTTCATCAACGTTGTTGTCTCCCATGAGGAGGGAGTAGTTCTCCATCGAGGCTCGGGGCTGTACCGGTAGCCAGGTGGTTCATCTCTCTCCTATGTGCTTCAATACAATAATCTCATGAGCTGCCTTACATGATTGAGATTCATATGATGATGCTTGTAATCTAGATGTCATTATGCTAGTCAAGTGGGTTTTACTTATGTGATCTCCGGAGACTCCTTGTCCCACGTGTGTAAAGGTGACAGTGTGTGCACCGTGTGGGTCTCTTAGGCTATATTTCACAGAATACTTATTCACTGTTATGAATGGCATAGTGAAGTGCTTATTTATATCCTTTTATGATTGCAATGTGTTTTGTATCACAATTTATCTGTGTGCTACTCTAGTGATGTTATTAAAGTAGTTTATTCCTCCTGCACGGTGTAATGGTGACAGTGTGTGCATCGTGTAGTACTTGGCGTAGGCTATGATTGTGATCTCTTGTAGATTATGAAGTTAACTATTGCTATGATAGTATTGATGTGATCTATTCCTCCTTTCGTAGTGTGAAGGTGACAGTGTGCATGCTATGTTAGTACTTGGTTTGGTTATGTTGATCTGTCATGCACTCTAAGGTTACTTAAATATGAACATTGAATATTGTGGAGCTTGTTAACTCTGGCATTGAGGGTTCGTGTAATCCTACACAGTTAGTGGTGTTCATCATCCAACAAGAGGGTGTAGAGTCTAGCATCTATCTATTTATTCTGTTATGTGATCAATGTTGAGAGTGTCCACTAGTGAAAGTATGATCCCTAGGCCTTGTTCCTAAATACTGTTATCGCTGCTTGTTTACTGTTTTACTGCTTGTTTACTTCCTGCAATATTACTACCATCAACTGCACGCCAGCAAGCACTTTTTTGGCGCCGTGCTACTGCTCATATTCATTCATACCACTTGTATTTCACTATCTCTTCGCCGAACTAGTGCATCTATTAGGTGTGTTGGGGACACAAGAGACTTCTTGCTTTGTGGTTGCAGGGTTGCATGAGAGGGATATCTTTGACCTCTTCCTCCCTGAGTTCGATAAACCTTGGGTGATCCACTTAAGGGAAACTTACTGCTGTTCTACAAACCTCTGCTCTTGGAGGCCCAACACTGTCTACAAGAATAGAAGCACCCGTAGACATCAAGGCACCGTTTATTGCACCTGCCCAGCAGTCTCCTGCATCAGCACCAGCTCGTGTACCAGCCCAGGCTCCTGCACCTGCCCCAGCCAGATCACCGAGGTCTCAGCTCATTGCTGTGGCCACCCGTGTGGTGACCATGACGCATCTGAAGGCTATGTTCGTGAGTATATGATAGCATAACTGCTCTTATCTTGATGTCTTCTCTACTCAAAGTCTCACATGTTTCAGTCTTCAGTGCATTGGTGCCATTGACTAATTTTTGGTGGTATCGCTTGCTTTGAATCAGAAATTGCCTAAAAGTATCTCCAAGGATCTCAATGCTGGCCGAAGGGGCAAGATTTCCCTCATCATGTAGAGTGAAGGTCTCACCGTGGAGGGACGGTACTCCGTCAGTCCCACAGATGGCCGCTTGGCTGTTACTTCCAGGTGGAAAAAGTTCATTGACGGTGCCAAACTTCGCATTGGATCAAAGTTGAAGGTCAAGATCTTTCGATGCCGCTGTGACATGCTGGTCATAAAGTTTGCGGTTGTCTAGTTCTGTTGTCCCATGAGCCCTTAGCAAATGCATTTGTAGTTATACTTATATAAGGTTATCTTATCTGAACTGCTAATTAATTGTATGGGTGGTAAAACTCTGGCAAGCTTTTGCTCTTAGCAAGTATGTATGTATGATCAGCTATTATGATAACTAATGTTTGTGTTCATCTTAATTTGCATTTCCGTTTTAAAAAAAACTTAATTTCTATTTTGGCTGACCTGTTAGAGAACTATCAGATTGAATCCACAACATGATTCAAATAGATTCATTACACCGAGCCACATGTCTTGACCTTGCTATACACTAGTTCCATTAATCAGTGCAAGAAGGCTTACCTGAGCTGCCTGAACCACGGCAGATTCGAATCCACCTTAGCTATCTAGCTAGAAATACAACCTTTGCAGAAAGAGGATTTGCAGTATGGGGAGGCTGACATTGGGGACCCATGAGGCAGCAGCGTTGTCAACGTTTTAAAGGCGGCAGTAGATCGAAACAAAAAAAATAAGCCAAAAATCAGTTGGTAAACAAAATCCAAGAAATGAAACATTTACCTTTCTGAGAGGATGACACGCGGGACCCATGAGGCAGCAGCATCCTTAACTATTCCAAGGCGGCAGGGGATCAAAATAAAAAAAGGAAATAGCCAGAAATTAATTAGGGTCAAAAATAAATCTATCAAAGGAAACCTTTATTGTTCATAGAGGATGACATGTGGGACCGACCTGCCAGCTGCGCCGTCATCGTTTCAAAGGGGGCAGGGGATCAAAAGAAAAAGGCAAATAGCCAGAAATTAGGGGTAAAAAATAAATCCAACAAAGGAAACTTTTATTGTTCACAGAGGATGACATGCAGGACCCATGAGCCAGCAGCTTCCTCAACGTTTCAAAGTTGGCATGAGATTGAAAGAAAAAGGAAAGTGACCAAATATCAGGAGCCAAAAATAATCCAAGAAAAGAAATTTTATTGTACATAGAGGATGACATGCGGGTCCCATTTTGCAGCAGCGATCTCAACGTTTTCAAGGTGGCACAGGACCAAAAGAAAAATGAAGTAGCCAGAAATCAGGGGGTGAAAAAAATCCAAGAAAAGAAAGATTTCAATTGGGCTGCATCTGGACATCTGGGCCTTCGAACTATCCTGCTGGGCCTTTTGACTCGTACAATTTCAGCCCACTCCAAAACAGGAAAGTTCGGATTTTTCTAAAAAAACAGGAAAGTCCTATGCTTCGCAAAAACACAAAACAAGGAGATTCAACATATAAGTTTGTTTATGTAAAAATAAAGATTTAATTTATCCGTTTGCAATAGCTCAGAGCGAAATACACTGTTTATTGTCTGAAAATAATCAAGATATCACATGTTTCTTGTACGAGGAGGCTGACATCGGGGACCTATGAGCCAGCAGCGTCGTCAACGTTTTAAAGGCGGCAGGGGATGGAAAGAAAAAATAAACCAAAAATCTGTTGGTAAAAAATCCAAGAAAAGAAACATTTTCGTTCTGAGAGGATGACATGCGGGACCCATGAGGCAGCAGCATCCTCAGCGTTTATTGTTCATAGAGGTTGACATGTGGGACCCGTGAGCCAGCAGCGTCCTCAACGTTTTAAAGGCTGTAGGTGATCAAAAGAAAAAATAAGCCAAAAATCGTTTGGTCAACAAAATCCAAGAAAATAAACATTTACCGTTCTGAGAGGATGACATGCGGGACCCATGAGGCAGCAGCATCCTCAACGATTCCAAGGCGGCCGGGGAAATATCCAGAAATTAATTAGGGGTTCAAAATAAATCCATCAAAGGAAACTTTTATTGTTCATAGAGGATGACATGTGGGACCGACCTGCCAACAGCGTCCTCATCGTTTCAGAGGGGGCAGGAGATCAAAGGAAAAAGGCAAATAGCCAGAAATTAGGGGTCAAAAATAACTCCAAGAAAGAAAACTTTTATTGTTCGTAGAGGATGACATGCGGGACCCATGAGCCAGCAGCTTACTCAACGTTTCCAAGGCGGCATGAGATCGAAAGAAAAAGGCAAGTGACAAAATATCAGGAGCCAAAGATAATCCAAGAAAAGAAACTTTATTGTACATAGAGGATGACATGCGGGTCCCATTTAGCAGCAGCGGTCTCAGCGTTTCAAATGCGGCTTGAGATCAAAAGAAAAATAAAGTTGATTGTACATAGAGGATGACATGCGGGTCCCATGAGCCAGCAGCGTTTCAAACGTGGCATGAGATCGAAAAAAAAGGCAAGTGACCAAATATCAGGATCCAAAAATAATTCAAGAAAAGAAACTTGATTGTACATAGAGGCTGACATGTGGGACCTATGAGCCAGCAGAGTCCTCAACGTTTCAAAGGCGGCAGGTGATCAAAAGAAAAAGGAAATAGCCAAAAATCAGAGGGTGAAAAAAAAACCAAGAAAATGAACTTTTATAGTACATAGAGGATGACATGCGGGTCCCATGAGCCAGCAGGTTCCTCAACGTTTCAAACGTGGCATGAGATCGAAAGGAAAAGGCAAGTGACCAAATATGAGGAGCCAAAAATATTTCAAGAAAAGAAAGTTTTATAGTACATAGAGGATGACATGTGGGTCCCATTTAGCAGCAGCGGTATCACCGTTTGAGAGGCTGCACGGGATCGAAAGAAAAAGGCAAGTGACCAAATATGAGGTGCCAAAAATAATTCAAGAAAAGAAAGTTTTACAGTACATAGAGGATGACATGCGGGTCCCATTTAGCAGTAGCGGTATCACCGTTTGAGAGGCGGCAGGGGATCGAAAGAAAAAGGCAAGTGACCAAATATGAGGTGCCAAAAAAAACTCCAAGAAAAGAAAGTTGATTGCACATAGAGGATGACATGCGGGTCCCATTTAGCAGCAGCGGTCTCAACGTTTCGAAGGCGGCAAGGGATCAAAAGAAAAAGGAAGTAGCCAGAAATCAGGGGGTCAAAAAAAATCCAAGAATAGAAAGAATTTTGGTTCATAGAGGATGACATGCGGGACCCATGATCCTGCATCGTAAACGGCTCGATCGGAGAGCGTTGAACGAGATGGCGCGATCGAGAAAAAAAACAATGCGAGAGAGGCTGCCATCTGGGCCCTACATCCCTCGGCGGTGCGGATTTGCGTTGACTCGGCCGGCGAACCGGAGATTTCGAGATGCACCACGTCCCGGGCCACCATACGCGACGTTTTGGCCGTTTTCGTCGGGCTAGGTGGCCTCAAAAACGAGAAAAAAAACGTTTTGACATGCACAACGGAGAGACCAAAAATCGTCGGCCATGGTCACCAGCAACCACGGCGCGACTTCAACTTCGTCGGCCATGGAAACTTTTCTTGTAATGGCTAGACTTCATAAGATCGACCGAGTTTAGGGTTAGGGGGTAGAGATACATTATTTGTCTAGTTTGAATATGCCCAAACCTTGTTTATCAACTTGAATGCTTACTATATGACATAAGAAGACTATATGCTTTTGTTTTTCCTTTTTCTGACTTTTTTTTTGAATTTTATGCCGATTTGAATCTCTTGGTCAGATCCTAGGTTTGACAAATTAAGATTTAAACAAGTTTAAAATATGAAAATGAAAAGGTAAGCATGGATCCTTCTTAGTCACTCTAAAATGAAGCTTTTGGGAGGTTTTTGAAATTTCCATGTTTGAAACCGAAAACCACTTCTCTTCATGCTTGACTTCATAAGACAGAGTTTAGGGTTAGGGGGTAGATACATGATTTGTCTGGTTTGGATATATCTAGACCTTGTTTATCAACTTGAATGCTTACGATATGACATAAGAAGACTATGTGATTTGGTTTTTCATTTTTTCTGATTTTTTTGAATTTTGTGCCCACCCATTTATATCTTGGTCAAATCCTAGGTTTGATAATGATTTAAGCAAGTTTAAAATATGAAATGCAAAGGTAAGCATGGATCCTTCTCAGTCACTCTAACATGAAGCTTTTGGGAGGTTTTTGAAATTTCCATGTTTGAAACCCAAAACCACTTCTCTTCACATGCTTGACTTCATAAGTCAGAGTTTAGGGGTTTGGGGGTATAGATACATGATTTGTCTGGTTTGAATATGTCTTGACCTTGTTTATCAACTTTAATGCTTACTATATGACATAAGAAAACTATTTGCTTTGGTTTTTATTTTTTCTGTTTTTTTTTTTGAATTTTGGTGCCCATTTGAATCTTGTCAAATCCTAGGTTTGACCAAGATAATTTAAACAAGTTTAAAACATGAAAATGAAAAGGGAAGCATGTATCCTTCTTAGTCACTCTAAAATGAAGTTTTTGGGAGTTTTTTGAAATTTCCATGTTTGAAAGCCAAAACCACTTCTCTTCATGCTTGACTTCATAAGACAGAGTTTAAGGGTTAGGGGGTAGATACATGATTTGTCTGGTTTGAATATGTCTAGACCTTGTTTATCAACTTTAATGCTTACTATATGACATAAGAAGACTATGTGATTTAGTTTTTCATTTTTCTGTTTTTATTTTATTTTTCTGCC
Organism: Lolium perenne; assembly: GCF_019359855.2. Classification (NCBI taxonomy): domain Eukaryota; kingdom Viridiplantae; phylum Streptophyta; class Magnoliopsida; order Poales; family Poaceae; genus Lolium; species Lolium perenne. The sequence goes on from NC_067245.2 coordinate 68,834,553, forward strand.
CATTTGAATCTTGTTGGTCAAATCCTAGGTTTGACCAAGATTTAGACAAGTTTAACACGTGAAAATGAATAAGTAAGCCTGGATCCTTCTTAGTCACTCCAAAATGTACCAATTGATAGATGTGTTAACTTTGCTTCATGGAAAAAATAATGTCATGTAAATGAGTTAACTTGGATTTCCTACGCTTGAATCCATAGGAAACTTTGTTCTAATGCACTATAATAATCAACCGAGTTTTTACACCAACAGGTCTGTCACTAACGTGTGGTGCCCACGCGTGAGGTCCCACACTTCAGTGAGCACAAGTCACGTGCAATAGGTACGCAAACTCCCAGCCATCTTCTTTGTCAAGAGAAGACGCATCAGGATGCGTATTGGAAGTCTCTGGGTCCTTCAGGATCCTTTGGTTGTCCCTCTCACACAAAAAAACAAATCTCTCTCATTCTCGGCCTCGCTCGACTCGCTCGCTCGCACCTCCCTGCTCACTGACAAACCCTGCGCAATAGTCAACATCGTCACCCGAAAAAGGGGAGACACCATAATTCTCTCCCTTCTTCTGTCCTTCCGAGTGATCCCTCTTCCTCCGAGTTTCACTAGCTAGACGGGCAAACACACATGTGCTGCATAGTAATAATAAAAAGGTAGAAAAATCGATATACGAATCTATAATTAAATAGGTTAAACTAGGGTTTTGCCCAGTACTACAGATCAAGGTTCAAAAAAAATCCAACTACGGGGTTCGAACAACACGATTCTAATCCAAGAATTTTTTCTACCTCATCCAAATGGCCTCAAACTATAGGGTTAGCATCTATCTAGTGCAGTATGTGTGAAAATGTATGCACTATGTGTGCTATAACTTGTATGTCTTTCAAATTTGAACCAAATTTGAATAAGTTTGAAATATTTGAAAAGGGGCTTTTGGCTTAAACGTTTGAAACCCAAAACGACTTCTCTTCATGCTAGACTTCATAAGACCGAGTTTAGGGTTAGGGGGTAGATACATGATCTGTCTGGTTTGAATATGTCTAAACCTTGTTTATCAACTTTAATGCTAACTATATGACATAAGAAGACTATGTGCTTGGGTTTTTCATTTTTCTGTTTTTTTTAATTTTATGCCCATATATTTGAATCTTGGCCAAATCCTAGGTTTGACAAAGATTTAAACAAGTTTAAAACATGAAAATGAAAAGGGAAGCCTGTATCCTTCTTAATTAGTCACTCTAATATGAAGTTTTTGGGAGGTTTTTGAAATTTCCATGTTTGAAACCAAAAACCACTTCTCTTCATGCTTGACTTCATAAGAAAGAGTTTAGGGTTAGGGGGTAGATACATGATTTGTATGGTTTGAATATGTCCAAACCTTGTTTATCAACTTGAATATGCTTACTATATGACGTACATAAGAAGACTATGTACTTTGGTTTTTCAGTATTCTATTTTTTTTTAATTTTCTGCCCACTTGAATCTTGGTCAAATTAATCCTAGGGTTGACCATGATTTAAACAAGTCTATAACATGTAATGAAAAGGTAAGCATGTATCCTTCTTAGTCACTCTAAAATGAAGCTTTTGGGATGTGTTCTTGAAATTTCCATGTTTGAAACCCAAAACGACTTCTCTTCATGCTAGACTTCATAAGATTGACTGAGTTTAGGGTTAGGGGTAGATACATGATTTGTATGGTTCGAATATGTCAAAACCTTGTTAATTTATCAACTTGGATGCTTACTATCTGACATAAGAAGACTATATGCTTTGGTTTTTCATTTTTCTGATTTTTTATGAATTTTATGCCCATTTGAATCTTTTGGTCAAATCCTAGGTTTGACAAAGATTTAAACAAGTTTAAAATATGAAAATGAAAAGGTAAGCATGGATCCTTCTTATTAGTCACTCTAAAATGAAGCTTTTGGGAGGTTCTTGAAATTTCCATGTTTGAAACCGAAAACCACTTCTCTTCATGCTTGACTTCATTCATAAGATAGAGTTTAGGGGTTAGGGGTATAGATACATGATTTGTCTGGTTTGAATATGTCTAGACCTTGTTTATCAATTTGAATGCTTACTATGTGACATAAGAAGAGGCTATGTGCTTTTGTTTTTCATTCTTTCGATTTTTTTCTGAATTTTTATGCCCATTTGAATCTTGGTCAAATATATCCTAGGTTTGACCAAGATTTAAACAAGTTTAAAGCATGACAATGAAAAGGTAATTAATCATGGATCCTTCTTAATTAATCAGTCAGTCTAATTAAAATGAAGCTTTTGGGAGTTTTTTCAAATTTCCATGTTTGAAACCCAAAACCACACTTCTTTTCATGCTTGACTTCATTTATAAGACACAGTGTAGGGTTAGGGGGTACATGACTTGTTTGATTTGAATGTGTGTAGACCTTGTTTATGAACTTTTGAATGCTTACTATATGACATAAGAAGATTATGTGCTTTTGTTTTTTATTTTTTTTATTTTTTATTTTATGCTCATTTGAATATTGGTCAAATCCTAGGTTTGACCAAGATTTAAACAAGATTAAAACAAGATTAAAACATGAAAATGAAAGGGTAAGCCTGGATCCTTCTTATGCACTCTAAAATGAAGCTTTTGGGGTTTTTTTAAAATGATCCTTGTTAGTCCATGTTTGAAACCCGAAACCACTTCTCTTCATGCTTGACTTCATAAGACAGAGTTTAATTAGGGGTTAGGGGTATAGATACATGATTTGTCTGGTTTGAATATGTCTAGATCGACCTTGTTTAACAACTTGAATGCTTACTATATGACATAAGAAGACTATGTACTTTGGTTTTTCATTTTTTTCATATTTTAATTTTCTGCCCATTTGAATCTTGGTCAAACCCTAGGTTTGAACAAGATTTAAACAAGTTTAAAACATGAAAATAAAATGGTAAGCATGGATCCTTCTTAGTCTCCCTAAAATGAAGCTTTTTTTTTTTGAAATTTCCATGTTTCAAACCCAAAACCGCCACTTCTCTTTCATGCTTGACTTCATAAGACAGAGTTTAGGGTTAGGGGTAGATATATACATGATTTTTCAGGTTTGAATATGACTAGACCTTGTTTATCATCTTGAATGCTTACTATATGACATAAGAATGCTATGTGCTTTGGTTTTTCATTCTTTTGATTTTTTCTGAAGAATCTTGGTCAAATCCTAGGTTTGACCAAGATTTAAACAAGTTTAAAACATGAAAATGAGAAGGGGAGCCTGTATCATCCTTCTTAATTAGTCACTCTAAAATGAAGCTTTTGGGAGGTTTTTGAAATTTCCATGCTTGAAACCCAAAACCACCTCGCTTCATGCTTGACTACATAAGACAAAGTTTAGGGGTTAGGGGGTAGATACATGATTTGCATAGTTTGAATATGTCTAGACCTTGTTTCTCAACTTTAATGCTTAGTACTATATGACATAAGAAGCTTTTGGGATGTTCTTGAAATTTCCATGTTTGAAACCCAAAACGACTTCTTTTCATGCTAGACTTCATAAGATCGACAGGGGTAGATACACAATTTGTATGGTTTGGACATATCTAGACCTTGTTTATCAACTTGAATGCTTACGATATGATATAAGAAGACTATGTGATTTGGTTTTTCATTTTTCTGTTTTTTTGAATTTTGTGCCCACCCATTTGTATCTTGGTCAAATCCTAGGTTTGATAATGATTTAAACAAGTTTAAAATACGAAATGCAAAGCTAAGCATGGATCCTTCTTAGTCACTCTAAAATGAAGCTTTTTGGAGGTTTTGAAATTTCCATGTTTGAAACCCAAAACCACTTCTCTTCATGCTTGACTTCATAAGAGTTTAGGGTTAGGGGGTAGATACATGATTTGTATGGTTTGAATATGTCCAAACCTTGTTTATCAACTTGAATATGCTTACTATATGACGTACATAAGAAGACTATGTACTTTGGTTTTTCATTTTTCTAATTTTTTTAATTTTCTGCCCATTTGAATCTTGGTTAAATCCTAGGGTTGACCATGATTTAAACAAGTTTATAACATGAAATGAAAAGGTAAGGATGGATCCTTCTTAGTCACTCTAAAATGAGCCTTTTGGGAGGTTTATGAAATTTCCATGTTTGAAACCCAAAACCACTTCTCTTCATGCTTGACTTCATTCATAAGATAGAGTTTAGGGGTTAGGGGTATAGATACATGATTTGTCTGGTTTGAATATGTCTAGACCTTGTTTAAAAACTTGAATGCTTACTATATGACATAAGAAGACTATGTACTTCGGTTTTTTATTTTTCTGATTTTTTTAATTTTCCGCCCATTTGAATCTTGGTCAAATCCTAGGTTTGACCAAGATTTAAACAAGTTTAAAACATGAAAATAAAATGGTAAACATGGATCCTTATTAGTCTCCCTAAAATGAAGCTTTTGGGGTTTTTTGAAATTTCCATGTTTGAAACCCAAAACCACTTCTCTTCATGCTTGACTTCATAATTAAGACAGAGTTTAATTAGGGTTAGGTGTAGATATATACATGATTTTTCTGGTTTGAATATGTCTAGACCTTGTTTATCAACTTGAATGCTTACTATATGACATAAGAATAATGCTATGTGCTTTGGTTTTTCATTCTTTTAATTTTTTCTGAAGAATCTTGGTCAAATCCAAGGTTTGACCAAGATTTAAACAAGTTTAAAACATGAAAATGAGAAGGGAAGCCTGTATCCTTCTTAGACGTCACTCTAAAATGAAGCTTTTGGGAGTTTTTTGAAATTTTCATGTTTGAAACCCAAAACCACCTCTCTTCATGCTTGACTTCATAAGACAGAGTTTAGGGGTTAGGGGGTAGATACATGATTTGCATTGTTTGAATATGTCTAGACCTTGTTTCTCAACTTTAATGCTTACTATATGACATAAGAAGACTATATCAGAGGGGTAGATACATTTTAAACTTGAAACCCAAAATGACTTCTCTTCATGCTAGACTTCATAAGATCGACAAGGGGTAGATACATGATTTGTCTGGTTTGGATATAGCTAGACCTTGTTTATCAACTTGAATGCTTATGATATCACACAAGAAGACTATCTGCTTTTTTTTTGGTTTTTTTAAATTTTGTGCCCATTTGTATCTTGGTCAAATCCTAGGTTTGACAATGATTTAAACAAGTTTAAAATATGAAAATGCAAAGGTAAGCATGGATCCTTCTTAGTCACTCTAAAATGTGGCTTTTGGGAGGTTTTTGAAATTTCCGGCCATGTTTGAAACCCAAAACCACTTCTCTTCATGCTTGACTTCATAAGACAGAGTTTAGGGGTTAGGGGTTTATAGATACATGATTTGTCTGGTTCGAATATGCCTAGACCTTGTTTAACAAATTGAATGCTTACTATATCACATAAGAAGACTATGTACTTTGGTTTTTCATTTTTCTTATTTTTTTTTTTATTTTTTGCCCATTTGAATCTTGGTCAAATCCTAGGTTTGACCAAGATTTAAACAAGTTTAAAACATGAAAATAAAATGGTAAGCATGGATCCTTCTTAGTCACCCTAAAATGAAGGTTTTGGGGGGTTTTGAAATTTCCATGTTTTAAACCCAAAACCACTTCTCTTCATGCTTGACTTCATAAGACAGAGTTTAGGGTTAGGGTTGAGGTAAAACTGAGTATATTGCACTAGGCAGCATTAGTACTCAAGGGGAAAACTGAGCACACAAAAAATGCTAAATTTCCAGGGTTAGACTCGAGTACGCGTGTTGCGGTGCAGAAGTGGAAGACGTGCAATTGTTGACGCGTAGACGCGGGTCGCGGTGCAGAAGTCGAACACGTGCAATCGTGGACGCGTGTCGCGTTACAGAAGCCCAAGATGTGCAGACGATCAATGGTGGGACGTGAGAGGAGGCGTTGCATGAGCTATGTCACTCACATTAGCCCAAGATCTCCAAAGCAAAAAACCCTCTCCCTCTCTGCCGGCGAGATGTGCAAGGAGAATGCGAATCCCATCGTCAATAACGCCGTCGGCTCCAAGCGCGACGCCTCCCTCTTCGACGCCGTCCCCTCAACGGTCGTCGCCGCCGCCGGTGGTGGTCGGATCCCGCCGGGATGGGACCCCTATGAGGAGGTGCCGTACATCTCGCCTCCGAACCCCTACGACACCTGCATGGACGACCCATGGAACGAGGTAACTATGGGTTGCTCCCTTTTTTGTTCCCCATTCCTCTTTGAACCCTATTTTTGCTGGTTCCCTAGTAACTATTAGTGCCGATCTGTAGATGGTTGAGTACTGGGTTAATATTTGCACCGATTTTATTCCATTTTGCTTTGATCCCTTCTTGATTTCGTTTAAGATTTGGAGTTCGGCCGTTCGGTTAATTTATGCAAGTAATAATGGGATCTCAATCAGTTAATTTATGGGATCTCAGTCAGTTATTTTATGCACGAATCAAAAGATATCAACCGTTTAATTTTGCAAATATTCTGGAATCTGTTCAAAATCAGATCTGGAATCTGTTTCTTTGCCTATGATGAATCGTTGGGCACAAATTTTTACAGAGTGGGTTCAGCGAACCATTGCTGTGTACAAATCTGTTGTGCATGAGCTATGGTTCGCTAACACCATCCCTGTAGACATATAATCGTGTCCACTCTAACTGAGGCTGGCTCCGTTTTTCCTTACTTTGTTATCATGCACGTTAGTAATCGTTGCATCTCCTTCACTAATAGTTCCCGTTTGATATGGATCAGCTGTCTGGCAGCGACGTCGGCAGCGACGACGAGCACCATGACGTCAAGACTCGCCAGGTGCTGCGGAGGCTGCAGGTCGGCCAGTACGTCTCCTACTTCGCCAAGGGTGTCTACAGGTGCCCCTTCTACACTAGGAGGCTCGGCGGCACTGACTTCAACTGCCTCCTCATGCATGCCGAGAACATCGGCAACACCAACCCCAAGGTTGGCGCGTCGGTGAACCCCCACTCCTTCCGCGCCAAGCACATGGCGCTCGGCATGCACCTCCGCAGCATCCAGCGGGTGGAGATCTCCGCCGGGCGCATGCCTCCGCTCAAGCCCAAGGCTCCCAAGGGGAGCAACAAGTGGAGGCAGAGGCAGATGGGGTAGGCGGAGTCCTGGACGTGTGCTGCTACTGCAAAGCATCTTCTATTTTGTTGTTAGCTAGGGATCCCTTGTTGTTATGTTGTTAGTATGATGGTGTTGTGAAGAACCTCGAACCTGTTACTATGTTGGCTGCTGTGTATGCAGCTTATTATCTAGGGAGGGATCCCTATTATCTATCCCTATTCTACTATATTTTGTTGGCCCTACTTTGTTTTCTCGATTTACTATGACTGTGAATTTGTCGTACAGAGTACATTACCCTGGAGATTTGCTTCTAGATTTAACTACATACATATGGACCAGAGGGAGTACTAGATTTGCTGCCATATTGGGCAAACAACGAGGGCCAAAAGGCACAAATAATTGAAGAAAGACAGAAATGCAAGCTTCTCTAGATTTGATACTAATTTGGTTAAAAAAGACAAAGAGACAGAGGGGGAAAAGGTGCTCTTAAAAATGCCAATTCGCGCCGAGAGAGACAGAACCCAGCTCCTGCTCACGTACAACCAAACGCGGTCTCGTCCTGTCCCACGCGGTCCCTTTCTACTAGCCCCACACGTCAGCACGGAATGGTCAACTAAACTGGAATCCTCCCGTCTGAGCTCCTTCTGCGGGTTACAGATAAGGGCTTGGCGAAAACTGAGGAAAAACATAAGGCAATCTTATTGACTAATATAGCTTCTTAATTAATAAAAGGATTAGCTACAACGTGCTCAGTTTGCCCATTTATTAAGGTATAAGACTGGCAGGAGAGAAAGTAATCACTAGTTTCCTCATTTTGCCCCTGCATGCTCACACGATTAAAGCACCTTCCGCACGCGCTGGACTCCTCGTTTCCTTAAACCTCCTCGTTTCTTGGGATAGACCAACAGTTTTTCAGGATCTTGGGTTAATGTGGCCAGGTTTCGACTTTCGACTAGTGGAAACGGGAAAGCAGGTGCAAATTAGGGAGATAACTAAACCACAACCACCCGCGCCTTAAGCATCGAGTAATATCGGGAAAAAATGCGCCTTTTGGCTATGATTACGATTTGACAAGGGCTCCCATCAGTATGGGGTGAACAAGCCCTCCCATCAGTATATCAGAGGAATTTGACAAGGGCTACAGGACGACTAGATACATCACCAAAAAAGGTGATGCATGTCTCCTTCACCAAAACAGCTGAAACAAGTACATGAACGCAAGTACACCACCATAATAATACTACTACATTAACACAAGTACGAGTAATATAATAAAGTAAGAGTACTACTCCCTCTAATCTAATTTAAACCAAAACAAAACTTAAACTTCATCCTAAATTTGAACTAGTGCCTCGTCCTCGTTCTTCGCTCATTTTCTGATCCAAGACGGCGCAGAGTGCCAGAGTGCATGGCACGAAACTCTTCATCGGTGGCATGCCATGGGCATGTCACCGGGTGCATGATTTTTTTCGCAATGTTTAAATTTGAATTTAGGCCGCATGTCACACGGTGACATGCAAAAGCTGCATGTCACCTGGTGGTGGTAGGCAACTACCCTCATTTACGGCGGCGTAGGCGACTGGACGCCGCGTGGCCAGCCGCTGCCTTGTGGCCGCCTCGGTTTCCACGCGGGAGACCATTAAACGCCGACGACCAACCTTCCCGCGTCACGGTTAGCGACTATGACTATAAGGGCAAAATGCTAAACTCTCTCGTTCCATTCACTTTCTTCCTCTCTCCACCTAACAAACATTTGTTCGTCGCTCTCTCCTCCAGCAATGTCTTCAAAATTCAGGTCGTCGGCGGTCAAGTACGCGGAGAAAAAACGCCGGCTCGAAATTTCGAGAGACGCTTCCAGAAACCAAGTTGGCTCGCTGTCGCCGCCGCCGCCGCCGAAACGCGTCTGTGCTGTGCTCACCGGCTTAGTTTCCTTTGCCATGTACTTTCGTTTCTTTCGTCGCTCTCTCCTCCAGCAATTAATGTGTTCAAACTTCAGGTCACCGGCGGTCAAGTACGCGGATGAAAAACGCCGGCTCGAAATTTCGAGAGACGGTTCCAGAAACCAAGTGGGCTCGCCATCGCCGCCGCTGCCGCCGCCGCCGAAACGCGTCCGTGCTGTGCTCACTGGGTTAGTTTCCTTCGCCATGTACTTTCGTTTCTTCTTGCCCGGGCTCAAGCTCTTTAAGAGTCTCTATGGTTATACATCTTAAAGGGTTGGAAGTTCCAACGACGCCCGTACTGCACCAACTTCCACGACGAAGGAATCATCGTCGTCCGATGATTTCAACCCGGCCCTACCCCGGCGAAATGAGGTAGCACCAAGCACTGTGTAGTTATCTTCTTCTTCTTCTTCTTCCTTTGCGCTTACTTGCTACCGATGATTTCGCCCTGAAGGAAGCGGCGCCGACTATCGACACCACTGTCGCCATCTTGATGGAAAAAAACGAGGAGCTCAGCTTAGAGTGTGATCGCCTCCGAGACGATTTGGCTGCCAAGAAGAAGAATTCGAAAACTCTTGTGGAGCTCATTTGCAGCCTTCGCAATGAGCGCGACATGTTGAAGAACGAGCTGATTAAGCAGAAAGAGAGGAACATTGCATCAGCGGAGAAAGCCAGCAGCATACTCAAGACTGTGTGCCTCGAAAGAGACAAGTCTGATATAGAGTACAAAATCCTTCTTCAGGATAAAGTACAGCTCCAAAAGTTGAACCTTGAATATGCTGACATCGCCATCCTTGCCCTTCTCGAGAGGCAGAAGGCACAAGATAAGTTGATGCACCTGATGTTGGAGAGCTGCAGTGAAAGAGAAGAGACATTGAAAGAAGTGAGCAGTTTGGTGGGATACATGAGTGACGTCGGGCGAACTTCGCAGAATCCGCCCCAGCTGAGCTCAAATTCCAGCGGAACCAGCTTTCAGCAATGCATGTTATGCGCACCTACAACTTCTACTCATTGATTAGAGGTTGCACGACATGGCATTTTCCCTCGAAATAGTAGTACTGTACTAATAGTTGTACTACTTAATATGTACGTTTTTGTAAAATAATTTCTTACATGTATTAGAAACTACCCCTCTCCTTTCTGGATGCACCCGGGACATTGTCATCCGGCCCTCTTCTGGACAAACCCCCTCGGGAAGGACAGTATATTTTGCACATTTCGCTACTAGTACTTCTAATTCCACCGCTTATTTTTCTAATCCGTTAAATCGTTAATTAGATGACCAACTGATGGAAGCTGCGATAGATTAGACCAACAAGTGGTGAATTGTGCAAAAGATATGTCCGTGTTTTATGCAAAAGAGTGATATGGGGATCTGGTGGAATCTTGAATTTCCTCTTCAGTGGTAGGCATGCTTCACTTATAGCTGGAGTACATTGCAGACCTGGTGCATTTCGTCAGTACCGATCAGCTATTTTTGCTTATCCGGGAAGAAAAGGTAGTACTAGCCTTTTCAGTGAGATGTCTTTTCAGTGCTACGGAGTTGTCTGTTCACTGCTTGCTTTGTCTGTCGGTGACATTGCCAAGCTGACTTTGCCATGACTTTGGGTGACTGATATGTGGACCACAGTTGTAAGTGACTCAAAGTCACTGACTTTGGGGACTCCTGAATGCTTCGTATATTTCTGACGGTTTCTGAATTATGTACTCCGTACAACTTTTGTAATATTGGTCAAACTAGTTTTGACCAGGGTTTGTGTAGGGTGGTTTTTTTTTGGTTGGTCCAAATGGTGTTGTGTGGTCCAAATGTGATGTATCATCACACCACCATGTGCCCCCCTCCCCCCACCCCACCCCTAGGTTTTGGTAATGCCATTCTGATACATGCTTCTTAGAAGGAGTACATTTTTCCGTTAGGGCATGACAATTTTGAAAAATTCAAACAAAAATGGGAAGACAGAATGGTAACATCATTTTCCATGTGATGATGCACCCCTGTGCCAAATTTTGGTTCATTTTAAGAATGTAAGGTGACAAATTACTCGAGGAAGCTAGTTGGAGTAGACGGGCATGATCGGATTGGCATAGGGGATTTATTTTTTGAAGGATGTTATTTTTCATAGACAATATCTGACACAAAAAATAAAATATTAAGGTCTCATATTATTCTGAATGATTTTGAATTACTTATGACGTTTGGAAGTATTGATATACATGAGTCCCACATGAAGTTAAATGGTCCAAAAAAAAAAGTTTTGTACATGTTTCCCAGAAAGTGGAAAGTCGAGTACATGCATGACTTCACGCGTCCACTACTGGATAAAGAGAGTCAGAGGCAATAAAATAATCGGCCTCATCATCTCTCGCGAGCTCGTCCTCTCCACTCCCCCAACTTGCCTCCCCCACACTGTGAAAAACCCCCATCCACTCACCGCACCTCTGAGGCATCGACTTTACCGTTTCCAACCGCAGCAGCATGAAGACAGGTATTGCATACGAGGCGGAGCAATAGGCGGCCGCCCGCGCAGAGGATGCCTCTACGGTAGTGGCCGTCGCGGTGGGTGAGGCTTCACCGGGCACCCAGGCCGCTCGTCTCCTCTGCTTGTCTGATTCTTCGACCTCGGTCGACGGGCGTCCTGGCCGTCACGACGGGTGAGGCTTCACCGGGCACCCATGCCGCTCATCTCCTCTGCTTGTCTGATTCTTCGACCTCGGTCGAAACGGGCGTCCTGGCCATCGAGCAGAAGGTGGATACCAATGTTGTTTATCCCGCCGAAGATGTGCACGGCGTTGCAGGCCACCACGGCGAGGTCTTCCTAGGCCCGATGCTGGACGCGAACCTCGACCCCTTCGATGATTTCGGCCCAACCGTTCAGTTCCAGGAGGATGTTGAGGGTGATGGCGAGGAGGTACTGCTCTTTTACCGAAACTGTCCCAATCCTCTTTGTGTCATATTGCTGTTCACATGGTTTGCACGAGCCTGGTTCTTGATTGATTTGATATCCTACCTTGTTCTTGTATATGTAATTGATTCTACGATTCGTAAGATCAGATTCTAGTTTAATTTCGACTAATCTGCCATGTAGTCATATAATCAATTTATGTGTTCATACTTAGTGGACTTGCAATTGTTGTGGCTTATGTTCATGGTTGTTCATAGGGTTTCTCATGATTTATTACGATTTCTTCTGCCATTTACTTGTTCTACACATTTAATTTTAGGGTTTCTAAGGTTTGATTATGTTAGTGGAGTATTTATTCGATCTGTCATAAAAAACCTGATTATGTAGTACTTAATAATTCATAGGAGTATTCTGATGACATGGACAACAACAAGGTGCGCAGGGACCGGAAAAGCCGCTATGTTCTCAAGCGGCTGAAGGGTGGTGAAATTCGTTTCTGCATGCGCGGGGAGCTATTTCGCCCATTATGTGGCAAATTTCTCCAGAAGGACATCCACAGCCTGATCCAACATGCGATGGGTGTAGGCCTAAGTACATCGGGGGAAGCACCGCCCTACAACCAAGGCCAAGCACCCATCATATGGCCTCTTCCTCCAGAATTACGTCTTGCCTAGCTTGCTCCACGTCAACGCCCCTGCTGCTGGCCCTCATGCTCCTGGTCATGTTTAAAGTTCATATGTGTAATCTTAACCCCTTTGGAAGTTCAGCATTAAACTCTACTAGTACAACCGTGGTGGTCTTGTGATGTAGTACTCTTTTGATGCATTTGTGATGTAGTAGTACTTTTTTTGAAATGATATAGTACTATCTAAGAAAAGTACTCCCTCCGATTCACATTCATTTCACACCAAGAAATATGGATCAGAGCAAGGGAGTAAATTAAACATGGCATCTCGTGCATGAAGCTTGACATATCGATCAGGTTGGCTAGAATAGCAATACAATGCTGCTCATTAGGCAAATGCATGCCATGTACAATAGTATACATCCAGTAAAGAAGTCTATACTGACATAAAAAAACTACTTTGGGGATGAGAGTCAATTGGGGCATCTACAATATAGAAAATCTTGCTCGTAGATGATTTTGGCTAAGAGGGTTTTACTCACATTACACGTGCCACTTTCCTTGTCTGCAAAACAAGTTCCAATAAAGGGAGAGGAAAGAAGAGGGTATTGTGGGTGAGATTGAACACCTTTTTTATGTGTTAAGCTGAGGCCTCGTTTAGATGAGGATTTCGACTTATGCCTAACTGCTCAACAAACCCACAAATAATTCTCCTTGCGCGCACCACCGTTCATTAAAAATAACAATATTAGCTCGCAAGATTAAAACGAAGTGAATTTAAGTAACTTGGTAAGCTTTTCAAGCAATATATTCAGAGAAAGAGCACACATGTTCGGCTCAAAATAATCATAAGAGAAGAACAATAAATCTAAGGCACCCACTTCATCGGCAGAAGGGGCGCGACACCACATGGATTCATACCTTGATTCGACGCTGTCTCGTAGAAGGGCGGCCGCGCCTCGAGGATGCCGGGGACGTCTCCACCTCGGTCTCACATGTGACTGCTTATCGGCGGGTGGTGCGCCATGCGCCATGTAGAAGATCTATCAAGAGAGGAGAGCCCGATGACGCTACCGACGCCTCAACCTTGATAGCACCGACCTGTTGCTCCGCACCGAGATGCGCCACGTGCAAGATTTAGCGGATGCACCAATTTTAGAGATATGTCATGATCATTGTAACAAATTTCAACGTGATGATGATTTGATCTTGTACTCGGCCTTGAACATAAGAACTAGTACAATCTCACAATTTTTTTATCATTATCCTTTGCGAGATTTAGCGGATGCGCCAAATTCAGAGAAATATCATGATCATGGTAACACAATTTTCAATGTAATGATGATTTAATGTTGCACTCGACCTTGAACATAAGTACTAGTACGGTCTCACAAATTTGTATCATTATACTTTGCAAGTTTTAGTGGATGCGCCCATTTTCAGAGGTAGATCATGATCATGGTAAGTTGGTAACAAATTTTCAACGTGATGATGATTTGATGTTGCACTCGGCCTAGAAGAGATGTACTAGTACGGTCTCACAATTCTTTTTATCATTACACTTTGCAAGATCTAGCGGATACACTAATTTCAGAGATAGATCATGATCATGGTACTGACCGATATTCAAGGTGATGATGATTTGATTTTGCACTCGGCCTTGAACAGAGGTACTAGTACGGTCTCACAATTTTTTATCATTATACTTGGACCTTAGCCAAATTCGAAATCTCATAGCGGCAAAACTTCCCGCCCACAAAATACAAAAATTTCACACGCTTCCAAATTCCCATTCTACCCCTGTGGAGATGACAGCAAAGTCGATTGGTGGGGGGGTCTGCCCGTCATTTTTTGGATCACCACCTCCCTAGCCCGGAAACCCTCCCAAAAAAAATTCATTTCCCTCAGACCACCCACCGGAACTTCCCAAGTCCCTCTCTCTCACCTCCACGACCACCGCACCGGAACATCCCCGCCGGACTTCCCTGGCTTACCCGAGCCCTCGCGATCCTCGTCATCCGGCTGCCTGCCGGAGCCGATTCATCGACGCCTTCATCAACCGGACCGGATCATCCCCGCCGAACCTCGAAACCATATGCTCATCCAGCAGCCTACCGCAGTCGCTTCAGCTGCGGTATCGTCCACCCCACCGGAGCCGCTTCGCCGGATCCGTCTTCCACCGCATCGGATCTTGCTCACCGACACCGTTGTGCATGAACCGGATCTGCTTCACCGGCGCCGTGCATGATCTAAACTCTTCTACTGTCGCTTTTTATATTGCTTGCCTGCAAGTTCTTGTTTAATCTTGGGGGAACCTGTTTGTGCTAACGACGCACCGTTACGTTTTTGCAGATGAGATGAGTAATCATGAAGTGTAATGGCCGTCTCTCCAACCCCAAGTAGCACATGTAGCGTACTTCATCACCGGATCTATCAACCCCAGGAAGATCTGCTGTGACTCCCACAAAGTGCTTCTCCTAATGTAAGTCCCTTGTTTTAGCGCCATGTTCTGGGTTCAGATGCTTGTTTGTCTGAAGCTCTTTTAGTTCATTCCTAGCTATGACCGTAACACGTTGCTATTTTCTACTTCATTGCTAACTTTAAGCGATTGAACATTTTGGTTTGCATTCCCTGCTCTGTAGATGTAGCCATCATAATTTCTATCTTGCTCAGTCGTTGTTACAAAAATTATAGGCTGCTACTATTTTGTTCATGCCAATCTTGTTCTCCCTGAACATGTTGGTTTGCATTCCCTGTACTACAGGTGATGCCATTGTTATTTCTATCTACTTCGTCGTAAGCTAACAAAGTAACTGCCTATATGTGTTGCTCATTACAACTTTATATCCCGAAACAAATTGATTTGTTTCCCTTATCTACAAGTGTATGAGTGATGCCATTATAACTCCTATCTGTTTTATTCCTAGCTATTATAGTAACATCCTGGTATTATTTAGTTCATGGCCAATTTTAAGTAATTTCACATGTTGGTTCGCATTCCCTGCTCTATAGCTTTTGGCATCGTAACTTCTATATTTGGTTTACATTGCCTGCTCTGTAGATCTAGCCATCATAACTTTATCTTGCTCAGTCGTTGTTACAAAAAAATATGGCCTGCTACTTTGTTGTTTGTGCCAATTTTTTACTCCATGAACATGTTGGCTTGCATTCCCTGTACTACAGGTGATGCCATTGTTTTGTATCTAGTTCATTGTAAGCTAACAAAGTAAGGACTTAGTTTGGCATGCTATCACTCTGCTATCTAGCCTGTAGTACAAATAAACTTGTCATACTACTAGATAATAATTTTGCGTGCCATCTTGTTCTTCAAAAGCTGCACTATTGACTTGTTTCTCTGACTTGGCATGACGCTCACATATGGAATGTTGAACATATTGGTTTGCATTCCCTCTTATACAAGTTCACAGGTGATCCCACTATATGCTGTATCTGGTCCATCCTAAGCTCCAGCATTAACTATCCTCTATGTGTTGCTCATTACAAGTTTATATCCCGAAACATCTTGATTTGCACCCCCTTCACTATAAGTTCAGGAGTATTATTTAGTTCACGGCCAAAATGAAGTAATTGCACTTGGCACATGTTGGTTCACATTCCCTCCACTTTAGCTTTTGCCATCGTAACTTCTATTTTTGGTTTACATTCCCTGCTCTGTAGATGTAGCCATCATAACTTCATCTTGCTCAGTCGTTGTTACAAAATTTATAGCCTGCTACTATGTTGTTCATGCCAATTTTGTACTCCCTGAACATGTTGGTTTGCATGGGACTCGACAGTAGTAAGTCTACTGTTTCATTCTAACATGCTCTGTTATATTGGCTGTTGGTATGCGGCATGCACTCTTTGTTTGCTTATTGTGCGCATTACAATGATCTTGTTATAACGACGAAATGATGAGTTCCAAATTCTTTGGCAAACAATATTGTAGTGTCTTTGCCTTTCCATTGTTGCTGTCTTAACTTGTAATGTCTTTGTTTCAGATATAGGTGCTGCATGGACAACTTAAAAGATTGCCGGATCGCTTCATTGTATTGCTAGGTTTAATTACCATTCAATTTCTCTGGGTTCTGTAATATTTTTTCAAAGCTTTGCAGCTGATGTAATATTTAGTTAGTTTTTATAGTTCTTTCGCGCATTTTTTCTTTGGTGCTTGTGGTAAGTGAGGCTATCCGACAGAAATCAATGCTGCGTAAATATTCTAAGTATCTAAATCACGAATTCCCATCCCTTAAACGGCCCAATTAAGCGAAATCACATATGTGCCGGCCCGCAAAATCCTAAAGCGCCTATTATGCCGGCATATAAAGAACAACTAAACGGGCTGGCCCACTTACTTATTCGGCCAGCCCACTTGATTTACGGTGGACCCCACCCACTACTGGGTCGGCCCACTAACTAGCTGGGCCAGCCCAATTGCTTTTGTGGTGGACCCCACATACTAAATGGGCCGGCCCTTTAAGTGGAAAGTGGGACCCACCTGTGTTTTTGGCCCGGCCCACTTTTTTGGTGGGCTGGCCCACTTGCTATATGGTGGACCCCACATACTAAATGGGCCGGCCCTTTAACAGGAAAGTGGGACCCACTTGTGCTTTTGGCCAGGCCAACTATCTTGTTGGGCCAGCCCACTTGCTATATGGTGGACCCCACATACTAAATGGGCCGGCCCTTTAAGAGGAAAATGGGACCCACCTGTGTTTTTGGCCCGGCCCACTAGCGTGTTGGGCCGGCCCACTTGCTATATGGTGGACCCCACATACTAAATGGCCCGACCCTTTAACAGGAAAGTGGGACCCACCTGTGCTTTTGGCCCGGCCCACTATCTTGTTGGGCCAGCCCACTTGCTATATGGTGGACCCCACATACTAAATGGGCCGGCCCTTTAACTGGAAAGTGGGACCCACCTGTGTTTTTGGCCCGGCCCACTATCTTGTTGG
This sequence comes from Lolium perenne, assembly GCF_019359855.2. NCBI lineage: Eukaryota > Viridiplantae > Streptophyta > Magnoliopsida > Poales > Poaceae > Lolium > Lolium perenne. The sequence continues at coordinate 68,852,045 of NC_067245.2, forward strand.
GCCGGCCCACTTGCTATATGGTGGACCCCACACACTAAATGGGCTGGCCCTTTAACTGGGAAGTGGGACCCACCTGTGCTTTTGGCCCGGCCCACTGGCTTGTTGGGCCAGCCCATTTGTTCTAATATGGACCCCACGTACTAAATGGGCCGGCCCGATAGCAGGAAAGTGGGACCCTCATGCTAATTGGGCCGGCCGAATAACTTATTGGGCCGGCCCACTTGCTTTAAGGTGGACCCCACTTGGTAAATGGGCCGGCCCGATAACAGGAAAGTGGGTCCCACATGTCTTGTGGGCCGGCCCTTTTGCCTGTTGACCGGTCAAACAAGTGCATTCGGCCTGGCCCACATGCTTAGTGGGCCGGCCCATTAATGTTTTGACCAGTCAACCTTAGAGGTTAGGCCCGGCCCACGTAACTAATGGACCAGCCCAGCTATATAGTTTACCGGTCAAACTAAGTCAGCTGGCCCGGCCCGCAAACTTAATGGGCCGGCCCGCAAACTTAAGACGTGGCAGGCCTCGTGTGGGCCTACCATCTACCACGGGGTTTCAGCCGGTTAACGCCGGTGCTTGCCCGATTAACGGCGTACGCACGTGTCAGTTTGCATGACGTCAGCAGTCAACGGGCTCCCGGAAAAACTTGGGCAACGGTCCGATTTTCCGTGGCGGAAGGGCGCCCAAGCGCGACAGACCGAAAAAATCGTCGTAGGACTTTGCCTGACGCAGTTTCGACAACAGAACCCATATCGTCGGGTTAGGCCCATAGGCGACGAAAAATACCCCTTAGCGGACGATTTTGAGACGTTGTCTATCAGAAATTTTCTTGTAGTGTTATTAGTCAATCCAAAATGAAGCTTTTTTGGCAGGCATTGTGCATATCGCCTTGAGAAAACATCTTTGCGAGCTAGTGTATTAAACGTTTATTCACATATAATCGATTTTTTTTACTTTATTAGTGCACACAATGACAGAATCGGCCAAATGTGTATGATTTTTGTGAAGGTGCTAGAAAAACAAGATGCACTACGATGAAACATGAAAGGAGGCAAGGGGAGGGATAGTGAAGAGGTGGGAGAGACCGAGAGAGGAACCGTAAGGTAATTAAATTGGGGCCAAAACGATTCCAACTTCTTAGGCATTGACCAACTTTGCCCCTCTTAACCCAACGTGGCAGTGAACCCGAGATATTTTTATTATAAGCAACAACTTCCTCTTACTCCGCTTCTCCGAAATGGTAAGAGAACCTCTCCAGCTTAATTGACCAATCGACATAGCTATGGCCTTCCGACTTGGCACTGGTCGCCGCGCGCGTAGTCGTACCACCGACGAGGAAGTGGAGCATCAGCGCCGCCTTCGCTTCGTCCATCCCGCACCAAGGCATAACCCGCCCGCTCTGCACTGGCCGGTTGTTCAGCCCGCGGCGGCGCTGGCCGTGGAGCCCCTCGCCAGCCGCTTCCCGTGCGGGCCGATGGATGCAGAGGCAGGGATCTCCCACGCAACCCCGCATGCGACGCCCGCTCGGCCCTGGCCGGATTTTCCGCCCGCGCATGCCGCATGGTTTTGTTTGCCAGCAGGTGAGATCCCCTTCCCGGCCGGCGCGAACGATGCAGAGGCAGGGAGCTCCCGTGGCCAGCCGCCTAATCCGACCGCACTTCAGGCGGTGCCTACCGTGGAGCCAGGCCGTTCTTTCGAAGCGCATCACGGCGACGCCCTTTGCAGGAGCAACACCGCCAAGGAGCTCGTATATAACGTGATGTTCCCGGCACTCTATAGATGTCGGGATGCTCTGCAAGCTTTCGTGCAGGCTAAGAATGCGGCGGCGGCAAATCCCAGGGACGCAGCATTGCAGCGGCGCGCCGATGAGGCTAAGGTGGCGCACGCTTTCCACCAGGCGTGCCTCGACAGGCTTAACATCCAGCACGACTTCGTGCAACCACCAAACACAGCTCCAGCTAAGATCCAAAAATACTCCGGTGAGCATATCACTCCGGAGTAGAACAATCCAATTTCTAGTACTGTAGGAGTACTTTATTAGTGCACAAACCTAGCGAAATAAAAGGTGTGTTCTTTGTGTGTGATGTAAATCTAAAAATTTGAAGGTTCTAGCAAAAATATTTCTTCACAAATATTCGATGTGTTTGCTTGGTCTTATCTATATATCCGGTGAGCATATATGGATGCCAAATCCTTTACAAACTTATATTTAACATATATGACCACATTTTTTAAGAGATCGATGTGCATGCATCTATCTCGCCATGGTAAATTAATGAAACAAGTTGCATATTTGCCAGAATTCCAAACTTCGTGAGCAGTATAGAGATCGAGACCTTAATTAATTATTATGGGTAGGATGCATGCATGGCCATTTTCTAGGGTTTTAAAGGATACTAGAGCTTTTCTATGTTAATTTGCAACTATATGTATATTTATTTTCTAGTTCTGGGCTGATCATTAAACTCAACATTGAGTTGTAGATTATGTGAAATTAGTACATGCCATAAAATATAGTAATTTTTTATGTACCCTATGAGGTAGTACGTGTGGTGTACCCTTAATTATTAATTGGTAGATATGTACCGTTGGCATGTTTGAAGAAAATTTGAATTTGGAAGAAGTTTTTTAAGTAAAATTAACGCAAGCACAAAATCATGTGTGATGGTGAAATTTCTAGAACAAATTAATACAAACCTAGTAATATGAGTTTGCTTGGCTTTCTGCCCACAAGTGAGTATTGTGCGCATGTACTTTGATGCAAAATCCTGCCATACAAAACTTTTTAGTTATCATATGACCTCAAGTTTGGAAGAGATCGTATTTTAAGAAACTTCACAAACAAGAGATTCTAACAATTATATGCATGCATGAAAGAATGATTTCCCTTTTTATTACTGTACAAAAATGGCTAGATGTGTGTTATTTGTGAAGGAGGGCTACCAAATTTTAACAGTTGCACATTATTGTCATAATTCCACCTTTTGCAAGCAGTAGGGTAGACATGCTTTCCGCTTGCTAGGATGTGTTAGTGCCATCAATTTTGTAAATATAGGTTCAAAGATTTGTTTGATCTTAATCTGCAACTATATATGGATTTTTTAAGCTTTTGCCTAGTAATTAAACTCATAATTGAAATAATGTAGGTTATGTAACTACATACATGCCATAAATTCTGACAGGAAATACTTGGACGTGCCTTGCAAGGGTGGTAACAAACAAGAACACAATGACCAAACTTCAAATGCCAATCCACCCACCGAGCTATACGATTGGCGTGTACAATCGATCGACTCCTTCAAATCAAATTTGAATACAATAGAAGAAGTTTAAAAAAAGTTCAAAATGAGATCAACTTGTGCATTGAGTCATCCTTTGTTATTTATTTTCTTGTAAAAATAGAAACATAGGCATATGAATGTATTCGAATAGAACACTTCACTTTTCAACGGGGAAGGGACCCGAAGGTCCCAGAAAAACAAAAAAATTAGAATAGTAGTACTCCTTTGAGAAGGCAGTAGAAGAAGGATCCTCGAAGAACCAAATGCTTTTATTATCCACAGCTGTTCGGCTCTTTTCCTTCTCGTGTAAGCTATCGCGCAATGATTATACTAATGGTCGGATGGTAGTACAACCATTCACGCAAACTTCTGCGCCCTTCGTCATGTCAGCATCGTATCCCAGTGTGCAAGCAGTCTGCTCGGATGAAATACTCCTAAGTACGTACGATATTCCCTCCAAAGACACACCACACGGTATTCCCTCCAGACGCACCGTCGCCCCGATCTGCTCGAATGAAATACTCCAAAATACTTCTGCGCCCTTCGTCATGTCAGCATCGTATCCCAGTGTGCAAGCAGTCTGCTATGAAATGGAGACGACATTTTGTTGAAAAGTGTCGGTGCATGCTATATATGAGAGTTTTTACATCATTATTCCGATTTCCACAGAATGCATTAAATTTGGACGTGATGACACACTGACAAGAGTGGTTTAAACAAGGCCATTATTTTTATTATGTTATATTACTACAGTACTCCAAGGTAGCACTAGTAGCCTTCGGTTGTACTCTGACGGTCGCGCTGCCTCATTCGACCAGACTTTATTCTTCTTCTCATATATATATACAAAATATTGTCTACCGAGGTTCGATGACCGCACCGTCGCCCCTCTCTGCGCCGCTGTCTTGGGCTGCGCCACCATTCTCCCCGCCGAGTTCTCCCCCATCCCCGACGCACCACCATCAAGCACCACCGGACCGATCTTCGCAGGTATGTACATCTCCAACCTCCGGCGAGTAGAGAGGTTCATCGGTCATTTTGTTCGATATAACCTTAATTTGCGATTGCAATGTGAGTAACTTACTGGGTTTTCTAGGAAATGAAAACGGCATCGCTCGATGCCTACACTGCGTCGGCGGATACATGGAAAGCGGAGACGGATGCTCTGCATGCATCGGCGGAGACATGTAAAGCGGATGCGGATGCGGATGCGGAGGCAAAGGCGAAGGCGGTGGCTACGACAGGCCCGGGCGCTGTGGCGCTGGCAAATGCTCGTATCGAAGCGGTATTTTGTTGGAAAGTCTTGGCGCGTGCTTCAAGAGTTTTGGCGGCGCAGCCGGGAGAACCGTCGGAGACTTCGAAGCTGGCTGCTTTGAACGCGTCGAGAGCTTGGATGGAGACTTCATCTAAGGCGGCGCTTGTTGGATATGATCATGACTCGTCAACCCCTTTGTAAGTTCTACCTTCCCCAACTGCAATGCGGTTAGATCTGGTGGATTGTGTTTTTTGCCCAAACCAGACGTGATGATGCATTGCGATGTTTTTGTATTTTTGATGATGCATTCTACTTCTTTTGTAATTTGGGTGATTCATTATGCTTTTTAGGTAGTAATTTTTCTGATGCACTGTCCTCTTCAGGAATTTTTCATGGTGATTTTTTTGGTTTTTTTTCTGTCAACCTAGCTAATGCTCTCTGCTGTTTAGCCAAAAGTTGGATGATGCATTGTACTGTTTACATATATTTTACTCTGATGATGCATTTTGCTCTTTTAGCCTTTTAGGTAATTTTTCTGATTCCTTGAGCAGTGTGGGAAATTTCGATGAAGAATTTTGCTGTCAACTTAGATGATGCATTGTGTTGTTTACATTTTATTACCTATATCAAAGCTAACCCCATCTAATGTTACCACAGCGTTTTGGGTCCTGTAGATGTCTCCTTTTCCTCCAATCGTGTTGACACATTAGCAAATTATTAGTGTAGATGCGAGATTGCCTTCCGTTGGTGCGTCCTATTTTTGTGGTGTTTTTGCATTGTCCTGTTTACATTATTTTGATTTTGCTGATGCATTGTGCTGTTCACATTATTTTGATTTTTCTGATGCATTGTCCTGTTTACATTATTTTGTTTTACTGATGCATTGTGCTGTTTACACTATTTTGATTTTGCTGATGCACCGTGCAGTTTAGGAAACTTTGATGATGAATTAGATGATGCATTTTGCTGTTTAGTCAAATTAGATGTTGCATTTTGTTTAAAAAATTAGATGATGCAATGTGCTGTTCACATAATTTTGACGAAGGACACCCACAACAATCAACAATCTGCCTGAAGATGTAGTCTCTCAGAATTTTGTCAGGCTTCCTCCCCATCCAACCTGCTTACTAGCTGCATCAGGCACCAAGAAAGCATGGAGGCAATGTATGGGAAGCAATTATTTCAGAAAGCTAACTGTGTCACACAATGGAGGAAACCCGTTGCTAGGGTTTTTCACCAACAACTCCGAGGACAATCGATTCATCACAGAGCATGATCTTCACCCGGCCATCTTGCAGATGCTGGTAATCCCGTCTGAAGTGAACGGTCCCAAAATCTATGTCCTGGGATGCCGCGATGGTATGGTGCTACTCCATTCTAATGTATCTGGTGGGTATATATCAGTCTGGGATCCAATTAGGCAAGTTCTCACAGCGATACCAGAACCACCATTGTGGCGCAATCACACAATTGAAAGCAGCGGCTCAATTCTCTGTTCGAGAAACAACTCTGAACCGTTTACACATTGTTGCAAGTTCTCGGTTGTTTGGATAACAACTAAAAGTTACGATGCACAGGCTCATATCTACTCACCAGATTCAAAAGAATGGGAGTTTCTAGCTCGATCAACTCCGATCTTTGTCGAGAGATTGACCGTAGACCGGCAATTCTCATAGGGGGTATTTTGTACTGGCCAACGAAGTCTAGATATATCATTGAGCTTGACCATGCAAAGAAGGCTCTGAAATATATTCAGTGCCCTCATGAGACGCATGATATATTCATGCTTAACATTCACATCTTCAAGGAACATAATGGAGATGTTGCCCTTGCTGTTATAAGAGACTTCACCCTACAAACATGGGCCAGTACAAGATCATCAACAGGCGATCACGAGTCATGGACATGTCATATAAATTTTGAATTGGATACTTTTCTTGGCCTTGACACATCATTTCCATACAATTGGAAACATGCAGTAAGGTTACTCTGCATATTTGAGGACAAAAATGAGCTGGTTGTAAGGGCAAAGGAGGGAGTATTCCAATTAGATATGAGCAACTGGCAGTGGAGAAAGTACAATTCTGCTAGACGTTGGTGCATTTTACATCCCTACTCAGTTAGACCGGGTTATTCATTCATATGTAACCTTTGCATTCATTTACATATGACTTTTGCTGATCAATTTGTTCATTTCCTGACAGTAACCGACCTGATCCAGAGTGCAACATCAAGGACACGAAAAAGAACACGCTGTCAGGAACCCATCTAATTCAAAGTTCAACATCCATAAGAGAAAAGGAAGTCGCATATGAAGGAGCAAGGCTTGTTTGGGCAAGAAGTGATAGCCCAGCTTTTGTTTGGTCTGATGTCTTTTAGTTTTCGTTCTAGTGGAAATGTCGCTGCACCATTTGTTTGACTGCAGCTCCATAGTGGTAGCTGCTAGTACGTTGGCGCTGTCCGACGTCTGCTTGTTTTGGGGGCATAAATATGCCACGAAACCTTTGTTTTATGTGATCAAACGGTCATCTCTGCATGTATATGTTCGGGTTCTGATGAAACCTTTTTTGTGATCTGTACATATATTTGAGTCAGTCTGTGTTTTGTTTTATGATGGGCCGGAGTACTTGTTTTACTACACCATTGTTTATCCGAATTGTATTACTCACTCTATTCAAAAAGTTAGCGGCTCACCTTTTTTCCTTCAAGATACGGATGTATCTACACACTAAAAACAGATATAGATGAAACCATCTCTAGACAAAGTTTAGTCACTTATGTATGGACGGGGGTAGTATTATTTATGTTGTGCTCCCAAAACAAGCAGACGTTGGATAGCGCCTGTTTAAAGTTCATATGTGTAATCTTATTCCCTTTGGAAGTTAAGCATTAAACTCTACTAGTAAAACCGTGGTGGTCTTGTGATGTAGTACTCTTTTGATGCATTTGTGATGTAGTAGTACTTTTTTTTGAACTGGTATAGTACTATCTAAGAAGAGTACTCCCTCTGATTCACATTCATTTTACACCATAAATATGGATCGGAGCGAGGGAGTAAATTAAACATGGCATCTCGTGCATGAAGCTTGACAGATCGATCAGGTTGGCTAGAATGGCAATACAATGCTCCTCATTAGGCAAATGCATGCCATGTACAATAGTATACATCCAGTAAAGAAGTCTATACTAACATAAAAAAGACTACATTGGGGATGAGAGTCAATTGGGGCATCTACAATACATAAAATCTTGCTCGTAGCTGATTTTGGCTAAGAGGGTTTTACTCACATTAGACGTGCCACTTTCCTTGTCTACAAAACATGTTCCAATAAAGGAAGAGGAAAGAAGAGGACATTGTGGGCGAGATTGAACACCTTTTTTATGTGTTAAGCTGAGGCCTTGTTTAGCTGAGGATTTCGACTTAGGCCTAACAGCTCAGCACACCCACAAATAAATTTCCTTGGGCACACCACTGTCAGCAACAATAACAAAATTAGCACGCAAGATTAAGAACGAAGTGAATTTAAGTAACTTGGTTAGCTTTTCAAGCAATATATTCAGAGAAAGAGCACACATGTTCGGCTAGAAATAATCGTAAGAGAAGAACAATAAATCTAAGGCACCCCACTTCATATGCAGAAGGGGCGCGACAATGCATGGATTCATACCTTGAGTCGACTCTGGCTCGTAGAAGGGCGGCCGCGCCTCGAGGATGCCGGTGACGTCTCCACCTCGATCTCACATGTGACTGCTTCTCGGTGGGCGGTGCGCCACACCATGTAGAAGATCTATCAAAACAGGAGAGCCTGTTGATGCTACCGACGCCTCAACCTTGATAGCACCGGCTATTGCTCCGCACCGAGATGCGCCACGTGCAAGATTTAGCGGGTGCACAAATTTTAGAGATATGTCATAATCGTTGTAACAAATTTGAACGTGATGATGATTTGATCCTGCACTCGGCCTTGAACATAAGTACTAGTACAGTCTCAAATTTTTTTTATCATTATACTTTGCGAAATTTAGCGAATGCGCCAAAATCAGAGATAGATCATGATCATGGTAACACAATTTTCAATGTAATGATGATTTGATGTTGCACTCGACCTTGAACATAAGTACTAGTACGGTCTCACAATTTTGTATCATTATACTTTGCAAGTTTTAGCGGATGCGCCCATTTTCAGAGGATCATGGTAAGAAATTTTCAACGTGATGATGATTTGATGTTGCACTAGACCTTGAACAGAAGTACTACTACTATCTTACAATTTCTTTATCATTATACTTTGCAAGATTTAGCGGATGCGCCAAATTCAGAGATAGATTAAGAACTTTACAAGTGGTTTTGGGTTTCAAACATGAAAATTTCAATAACCTCCCAAAAACTTCATTTTAGATGATTAAGAAGGATACATGCTTCCCTTTTCATTTCATGTTTTAAACTTGTTTAAATTATCTTGGTCAAACCTAGGATTTGACAAGATTCAAATGGGCATCAAAATAAAAAAAATAGAAAAATGAAAAACAAAAGTAAATAGTTTTCTTATGTAATATAGTAAGCATTAAAGTTGATAAACAAGGTCTAGACATAATCAAACCAGACAAATCATGTGTATGTCTACCCTAACCCTAAACTCCATCTTATGAAGTCAACCATGGAAATTTTAAGAACATCCCAAAAGCTTCATTTTAGAGTGACTAAGAAGGATACAGACTTCCCATTTCATTTTCATGTTTTAAACTTCTTTAAATCTTGGTCAAACCTAGGATTTGACCAAGATTCAAATAAGTTAAAAACATGACAATGAAAAGGTAAGCATTGATACGTCCAATTTGCATCACTATTTTATATCATAATTTGCTGTTATTCATTGATATATTTCATATTGGGACACAATACTTATGTTATTTCATCTATTTTGCATATTTCATGATTATTGGAGGATCGAGCACCGGAGCCAGGATTCTGCTGGAAAAAGCACCGTCAGAACGCAATATTTCGGAAGATCAACTGCGGAAGGAAATTATACCAAAAATCCTATTTTTCCAGATGACGAAGGAAGCCAGAAGGGGGAGCCAGCTGGACCCAAGGTGGGCCCAGACCATAGGGCGGCGCGGCCCATGGCCTGGCCGCGCCACCTGGTGGTGAGGGGGCCCCACAGCCCCTTTCGCCTCCTTTTCTTCGCGAAACCCTTCGTCCCAAAAACCTATGCTCCAGAGGGTACGTCGCGAAGAGCCACAACCGCCTCTGTGGGGCGGAGAACACCAGAGAGAAAAGAGCTCTCCGGCGGGCAGGAATCCGCCGGGGAAATTCCCTCCCGGAGGGGGAAATCGACGCCATCGTCACTGCCATCAAGCTGGACATCATCTCCATCTCCATCACCATCATCTTCATCATCATCACCGCCATCTCCACCGCAGCACCTCGTCACCGCTGTAGCAATTTGGGTTTGATCTTGATTGTTTGATAGGGGAAACTCTCCCGGTGTTGATTTCTACTTGTTATTGATGCTATTGAGTGAAACCTTTGAACCAAGGTTTATGTTCAGATTGTTATTCATTATCATATCACCTCTGATCATGTTCCATATGATGTCTCATGAGTAATTCGTTTAGTTCTTGAGGACATGGGTGAAGTCTAAATGTTAGTAGTGAATTATGGTTGAGTAATATTCAATGTTATGATATTTAAGTTGTGGTGTCATTCTTCTAGTGGTGTCGTGTGAAAGTCGACTACACGATACTTCACCATTTATGGGCCTAGGGGAATACATCTTGTACTCGTTTGCCAATTGCGGGGTTGCTTGGAGTGAAACACAGAGCCTGTTGGTATATCGATGCAGGAGGGATCGCAGGATCTCAGAGTTTAAGGCTGTGGTTAGATTTATCTTAATTACTTTCTTGTAGTTGCGGATGCTTGCAAGGGGTATAATCACAAGTATGTATTAGTCCTAGGAAGGGCGGTACATTAGCATAGGTTCACCCACACAACACTTATCAAAACAATGAAGATTAATCAGCTGTATGTAGCGAAAGCACTAGACTAAAATCCTGTGTGTCCTCGAGAACGTTTGGTCATTATAAGTAAACAAACCGGCTTGTCCTTTGTGCTAAAAAGGATTGGGCCACTCGCTGCAATTATTGCTCTCGCATTTTACTTACTTGTACTTTATTCATCTGTTACATCAAAACCCCCTGAATACTTGTCTGTGTGAGCATTTACTGATGAATCCTTTATCGAAACTGCTTGTCAACACCTTACGCTCCTCGTTGGGATCGACATTCTTACTTATCGAAGATACTACGATACACCCTATACTTGTGGGTCATCAAGACTATTTTCTAAGGCGCCGTTGCCGGGGAGTGAAGCGCTATTGGTAAGTGGAATTGGTAAGGAAAACCTTTCTTGTTTGTGCTGATTTTATTTCACTTTCTTTGCTATAAGTCATTATGGAGAGATCTTCTCTTCAATTTCTATTTGGGAAATCTACTACTACTGCAACGGTAGTGGATGAGGCGCCAGGTGAGGAAGTGATACCATATAAAATACCTATGAAAATTATTGAACGTGTTATGGATAACCGCTATGAAGGGGATGGAACTATCCATCCTGGTGATCATTTACTGTTTTTGCATGAATTATGCGGGTTATTCAAATGTGCAGGTATTGCTATGAATGAAGTTAGAAAGAAACTATTCTCTATATCGCTGTCTGGTAAAGCGGCGCATTGGTATAAATTGCTGAAGAATGGTGATTCTCTTGATTGGGAGGACATTGTGCCTTTATTTTATTCCAAATTCTATCCTCCAAGTGAAATTCACAAAGATCGTAACCGCATATATAATTTCTGGCCTCATGATGGAGAAAGTATTGCCCAAGCTTGGGGGAGATTGAAGTCTTTAATGCTCAAATGCCCCATTCATGAGCTTCCTGGTAATGTTATTATTGATAATTTCTATGCAAGACTTTCTTTTCAAGACAAGACCTTGCTGGATACTTCTTGTTCTGGATCATTTACACACAACAAAGAAGAGTTTAAAAGGGACCTTCTTGATCGGATCCAAGAAAATACTGAAGGTTGGGAGAACGACAAGGATAGAGAATCAGGTATAATTTATGATTATAAATGCATTGAAGATTTATGGATACTGATAAATTTCGTAATATGAGTGCTGCATATGGTCTTGATTCTCAAGTTGCTGCAAATCTTTATAAAGCTTTTGCCTCTCATTATGAATTGCCTAAGAAGAATTTTGATAAGTATCATGAACCGTATAAAGATAAAATTGATTCATCTATTAATAAATGTGTTGTAGTTGAAACTGCTGATCATGTTATTCCTGAAGCTTATATTGAAAAAACTCCTTTCCCTGCTAAAATGAAGGAGTACTCTGTTATAAATAGTGCGGTTCATAAAAGTGAAAAGAAACCTATAGAACCTGAAGAACAAATAAAAATTGAACCTGCTGTTGCAATAGTTAAAGATCTTGTGACTGAAAATGTGGAGGATGGTCATATTATTTTCTGTGAAGATGCATCTAATATTGTTTCACATCCTAATAAACCCAAACAAGTTAGTGTTCCTATGCTATCTGTTAGAATTGGTGATCATTGCTATTATGGTTTATGTGATATTCGTGCAAGTGTTAGTGCTATTCCTTATGAGCTTTACACGGAGATTATGCACGAAATTGATTCTTGTGAACTTGAAGATATTGATGTGGTTATTCAGCTGGCTAATATAGAAACTATTTCTCCAATTGGTATTGTTCGAGATGTGGAAGTTCTATGTGGTAAGATTAAATATCCTGCTGACTTTTTGGTACTTGGTTCTGCGGCTAGTGATTATTGTCCTATCATTTTTGGTAGACCTTTTCTAAATACTTGTGGAGCTATTATAGATTGCAAGAAAGAGAAAATCTTGACTAAATTTGCTGGTGAATCTTATGAGTTTAACTTCTCTAAATTTACCAAAACTCCTTATAAAGCTGATTTGCCTAGTGATGATTTTAAAATGGAGCAGTGTGCATCTATTGTTCTTGTTCCTAATAATCCTTTGCAGCAACATTTGGAGAATAGCGAGAGTGAAGTTTTTAGGAAAGAAAGAGATGAGCTTGAGGAAATTTTTCTTCGCCAACCTATTCTCAAGCATGATTTACCGGTGGAAGATTTGGGTACAACACCGCCACCAAAGGAAGATCCTGTTTTTGATTTAAAGCCTTTGCCTGATAATCTTAAATATGCTCATATTGATGATAAGAAAATATATCCTGTTATTATTAGTTCTAAGCTTTCAGAGATTGAGGAAGAAAGGTTATTGGAAATATTGAAGAAACACCGAGGAGCTATTGGCTACACTCTTGATGATTTGAAGGGGATTTCTCCTTCTATTTGCCAACATGCTATTAATATGGAAGACGATGCAAAGCCTGTTGTTGAACATCAGCGTCGTCTAATTCCGAAGATGAAGGAGGTGGTAAGGAATGAGGTATTAAAACTTCTTGAAGCTGGTATTATATATCCTATTGCTGATAGTAGATGGGTTAGTCCTGTGCATTGCGTTCCCAAGAAAGGAGGAATGACTGTTGTGCCTAATGATAATGATGAGCTCATCCCTCAAAGAGTAGTTGTAGGGTATAGAATGTGCATTGATTTTCGAAAAGTTAATAAAGTTACTAAGAAAGATCATTACCCTTTACCATTTATTGATCAAATGCTAGAAAGATTGTCTAAAAATACTCATTTTTGCTTTTTTGATGGTTATTACGGGTTTTCACAAATTGCTGTTAAAACTAAAGATCAAGAGAAAACCACTTTTACTTGTCCCTATGGAACTTATGCTTATAGGCGTATGCCTTTTGGTTTATGTAATGCTCTGCTACTTTTCAAAGATGCATGTCTGCTATTTTTCATGGCTTTTGTGAGAGTATTGTGGAAGTATTCATGGATGATTTTTCCGTCTATGGGAATTCTTTTGATAGTTGCTTGCGAAACCTTGATAAAGTTTTGCGAGAGATGTGAAGAAACTAACCTTGTTCTTAATTGGGAGAAATGCCACTTTATGGTTAATGAAGGAATTGTATTGGGACATAAAATTTACGAGAGAGGTATTGAAGTTGATAGAGCTAAAGTTGAAGCAATTGAGAAGATGCCCTATCCGAGGGATGTTAAAGGTATTCGTAGTGTTCTTGGTCATGCTTGGGTTTTATAGGAGATTTATTAAAGATTTCTCCAAGATTTCAAAGCCTCTTACTAATCTTCTTCAAAATGATGTACCTTTTGTTTTTGCTGATGAGTGTAAGGAAGCTTTTGTAACTCTATAGAAAGCCGTATCAACTGCTCCTGTAGTTGAACCTCCTGATTGGACTTTGCCTTTTGAAATTATGTGTGATGCTAGTGATTTTCTTGTAGGTGTTCTTGGACAGCGAGTAGATAAAAAACTAAATGTTATTCATTATGCTAGTAAAACTCTTGATGCTGCTCAAAGAAATTATGCTACAACTGAAAAAGAATTATTAGCTGTAGTCTTTGCTTGTGATAAATTTAGATCTTATATTGTTGATTCAAAAGTTACGATTCATACTGATCATGCTGCAATTAGATACCTTATGTCAAAGAAAGATGCTAAGCCGAGGCTTATTAGATGGGTACTTCTTTTGCAAGAATTTGATTTACATATTGTAGATAGGAAAGGTGCTGATAATCCTGTTGCTGATAATTTGTCTAGATTGGAAAATATTGCTTATGATCTGTTCTGTTAATGATAGTTTTCCAAATGAACAATTGGCTGTAATAAAGGTGAGCTCGCGAGACAGTCCTTGGTATGCTGATTATGCTAACTTTATTGTTTCCAAGTACTTGCCTCCAACCTTTTCAGCTCAGCAGAGGAGGAAATTCTTTTATGACTTGAGGCATTATTTCTGGGATGACCCACACTTATATAAAGAAGGAGTGGATGGTATTCTGCGAAGGTGTGTTCCCGAATATGAACAACAGGAGATATTGAGTAAATGTCATGGTAGTGCTTATGGAGGACATCATGCAGGAGAAAGAACTGCGCAAAAGGTTCTACAATCAGGTTTTTATTGGCCAACTCTCTTCAAGGATGCGAGAAAGTTTATTTTATCTTGTGATGAATGCCAAAGGGTTGGTAATATCTCCAGACGTAATGAAATGCCTATGAATTATACTCTTGTTATTGAACCATTTGATTGTTGGGGATTTGACTTCATGGGACCTTTTCCGTCTTCAGAAGGTAACACTCATATACTTGTTGCTGTTGATTATGTTACTAAATGGGTGGAAGCCATACCTACAAAAAGTGCTGATGGTGAAACTTCTTTAAAAATGCTTTTAGATATTATTTTTCCTAGATTTGGAGTACCTAGATATATTATGACTGATGGAGGTTCTCATTTTATTCATGGAGGTTTTAGAAAAACTCTTGCTAGGTATGGTATTAATCATAGAATTGCTTCCGCTTA
The DNA here is from genome assembly GCF_019359855.2 of Lolium perenne. Taxonomy (NCBI): domain Eukaryota; kingdom Viridiplantae; phylum Streptophyta; class Magnoliopsida; order Poales; family Poaceae; genus Lolium; species Lolium perenne. The sequence continues at coordinate 68,867,063 of NC_067245.2, forward strand.
TCACCCTCAAACTAGTGGTCAAGTAGAATTATCAAATAGAGAGATTAAATCTATTTTGGGAAAGACCGTTAATAAATCTAGAAAGAATTGGGCTAGTAAATTGAAAGAAGCACTATGGGCTTATAGAACTGCTTATAAAAACCCCATGGGAATGTCACCTTATAAAATGGTTTACGGAAAAGCTTGTCATTTACCTTTAGAACTAGAGCACAAAGCTTATTGGGCTGTTAGAGAACTAAATAAAGATCCTAAACTAGCTGGTAATAAGAGGTTGCTGCAATTAAGTTCTCTAGATGAATGGAGAAGTGAAGCTTATGAAAATGCTAAACTCTTTAAAGAGAAAGTTAAGAAATGGCATGATAGAAGGACCATCAAAAGAGAGTTTAATGTTGGGGATAAAGTCCTATTGTATCGGTCTCGTCTCAGATTCTTTGCAGGGAAATTACTCTCGAAATGGGAAGGACCATATGTTGTTGAGGAGGTGTATCGTTCAGGAGCAATTAAAATTAGCTCTCTCCAAGGCAATGCTACGCAAGTGGTGAATGGACAAAGACTCAAGCATTATATCTCGGGTGATTCTTATAATGTTGATGTTGATATTATTCGAGTGGAAACACCGGAGGCTTTCATCGAAGGACAAATTGACAGTCCGCCAGAACTCGACTTGAATAGGTAACAGTACTGGTAATGAAAAGTTCGCAATTTACTTTCCGAACAATATTTTTGCTGTTTTTGGAAAATATGAAAAATTACGAGATCGAAACGGAGTGGAAAAGACGCACGAGGGTGTGCCACCATAGGCCGGCGCGGCCTAGCCTGGGCCCGCGCCACCCTATGGTCTGGCCGCCTCGTCGCCCCTTTCCGACTCTGGTTCGACCTGGTACTTTCCGTTTGTTCTGAAAATTGTTACTATATAATCTCCCGGACCCCTGGAAGTCCGTATATCGTTTTCTCGACGTGTTTTGTTTCAAGCTGTTTTGCCAGGATTTGTTTCGGATCTAGAGCCATCATGTCTTCGTCGGGAACTCCGAAGGACAGCTCCTGCAAGGATGTTGGCAACTTGTACATGGAGGAGCTGAGGATGCACCCAAAGGAGTTGATGCTCGTCGAGGGAAAACTGCAGATCAAAGATGTTCAGGGTCCCAAAGGAGAAGGAAGCTTGGAAGACAGGATGGAGAAGCTAGAACAAGAGGTCTTCAATTACAAGAAGATGGCCGAGCGTGAAGTGGATATCTTCCACAAGATTGTGTCTGAACTCATTGCTGAACACGAGAAGGAAACTGCAAAGCTATGGGGCGACATCCTCTCACTTCACGACACCACCAACAAACTCCAAGCTCAACTCTATGACGTTCATAATCAGAACTGTGAGTATGAAAACAGGTTTAAACACATAAGCCGTGCTGCTAGTTTCAGGATTCCCGAGACCAAGATGTCATTTGTTGATGGAGAGCCTCTATCTTGGAAGTCTGAAGACGGGAATTCATCACCACCGTCGCCAAAGGATTGATTCATCATCGGTATTGGCATCCCCTTGGCTTGTTCCAAGCTTGGGGGAGTGCCGCGGTATCACATCATCACTACCTTTTACTTTTTACTATCTAGTAGTGTCATATCATGAGTAGGGAGGTTATCGTATAAGATGGGTTGCAGTGTGGAAGTATCTCTCCTTTAGTTTGTCTATGTATCCCTTGGTGTGAGTTATCGTTATGAAATATTAATGAGAAGTCTTATCATTTACATATCGCACACCTTATTTTAGTTTGCAATTTCTACTATATGATTGATCTTGATTTTAGTATTGGTACCACTTTGGGAGCATTGAGTAAATCTATTTGGTTTTGGCAAACTTAGCAATGGTCAATAGCAACAACACTTTGAGTTTAAGAAGAATAGAGGAAATACATGTAGAAGATGTTATTATCTTTCTTATCAGTTCTTAGCTTAGTATTCTGAAGTTAAAACTATTTGTACTTACAAGTAAGATGCATGATTGTTTCTATCACATGTATATTTGTTTGTTTCCCTCAACTCCTATGCTTGCTATTTAACCTTGCTAGCCAAAGACCTGTACTGAGAGGGAATACTTCTCGTGCATCCAAACCTTAGCCCAAACCTATGCCATTTGTGTCCACCATATCTACCTAATGCATGATATTTTCTGCCATTCCAAGTAAATACTTCATGTGCTACCTTTAAACAATTCAAAATTTATTACTTCTTATTTGTGTCAATGTTTTATAGCTCATGAGGAAGTATGTGGTGTTTTATCTTTCAGTCTTGTTAGGCAGCCTCCACTAATGGACTAGTGGCTTCATCCACTTATCCTATAATTTTGCAATAAGAGGCGCAACGGGGTTCCCAGCCCCAATTAATCAACTTTCATTAATAATTCTCTTCACATGTTTTGCCCTGATTCATCAGTAAGCAATTTAATTTTGCAATAGACACTCCTCCATGGTATGTGATTGTTGGAAGGCACCCGAGGATTCGGTTAGCCATGGCTTGTGTAAGCAAAGGTTGGGGGGAGTGTCATCCTTAAATAAACTAAAATACATGTGTAAACAAAAGAGAAGAGGGATGATCTACCTTGCTGGTGGAGATAACGTCCTTCATGGGGGCCGCTCTTTGGAGGTCTGTTTAGCAAGGGGGTTAGAGTACCCGCTACCAGTCGTTGACAACGACAAACACCTCTCAAAACTTTACTTTTATTCTCTTTATATGATTTCAAAACTGAAAAGCTCTAGCACATGATTTAATCCCTGCTTCCCTCTGCGAAGGGCCTGTCTTTTATTTTATGTTGAGTCAGTAAACCTATTTCCCTCCATCTCAAGCAAGCATTTTAGTTGTTGTGATCAAACTATTATATTGTGATTTGCTTCATCATGTCTTTACTCTTCCTTGTTTAGTACAAGTTTTACCTGAATGAATATAGCTTTGAAAGTCATCAATGATTAATATGATTGAGTATGCAAGTTTACCATAAGCTTTAATATGAGAGCGCTGCTCAATAGATAAGTATAATCATTAGCTGTTCTCTGACCAAGAACAAAGTTTGCCATCACCAATTATGATTTCTTATGCACCTTTATTTGTGATTACCTTATACTTGTTTCAAGATTGAGTTATATGAGGAAGTTGTTTACTATAATGTCTTGTGTGAATGAATATGATGCTTCTTGTCTGTATTTTATTTATCGACTCTTCACTCCATAAACATGTGGTCCTGTTTACCGAGTTCAGTTTCGCTTGGGGACAAGCGAAGTCTAAGCTTGGGGGGAGTTGATACGTCCAATTTGCATCACTATTTTATATCATAATTTGCTGTTATTCATTGATATATTTCATATTGGGACACAATACTTATGTTATTTCATCTATTTTGCATATTTCATGATTATTGGAGGATCGAGCACCGGAGCCAGGATTCTGCTGGAAAAAGCACCGTCAGAACGCAATATTTCGGAAGATCAACTGCGGAAGGAAATTATACCAAAAATCCTATTTTTCCAGTTCAGTATTATCAGAATGCAAACCCTACCCTTGAATTTACAGGATACCCCTTTTTCCTCTCCATGGGATTACATCCCGAGTTATTGTGAAAATAAAAAATAAAGAGGTTATGGAAGTCAATATTCTCGCATTTATTGCTACTGCACTGACGAAGGAAGCCAGAAGGGGAGCCAGCTGGACCCAAGGTGGGCCCAGACCATAGGGCGGCGCGGCCCATGGCCTGGCCGCGCCACCTGGTGGTGAGGGGGCCCCACAGCCCCTTTGGCCTCCTTTTCTTCGCGAAACCCTTCGTCCCAAAAACCTAAGCTCCAGAGGGTACGTCGCGAAGAGCCACAGCCGCCTCTGCGGGGCGGAGAACACCAGAGAGAAAAGAGCTCTCCGGCGGGCAGGAATCCGCCGGGGAAATTCCCTCCCGGAGGGGGAAATCAACGCCATCGTCACCGCCATCAAGCTGGACATCATCTCCATCTCCATCACCATCATCTTCATCATCATCACCGCCATCTCCACCGCAGCACCTCGTCACCGCTGTAGCAATTTGGGTTTGATCTTGATTGTTTGATAGGGGAAACTCTCCCGGTATTGATTTCTACTTGTTATTGATGCTATTGAGTGAAACCTTTGAACCAAGGTTTATGTTCAGATTGTTATTCATTATCATATCACCTCTGATCATGTTCCATATGATGTCTCGTGAGTAGTTCGTTTAGTTCTTGAGGACATGGGTGAAGTCTAAATGTTAGTAGTGAATTATGGTTGAGTAATATTCAATGTTATGATATTTAAGTTGTGGTGTCATTCTTCTAGTGGTGTCGTGTGAACGTCGACTACATGATACTTCACCATTTATGGGCCTAGGGGAATACATCTTGTACTCGTTTGCCAATTGCGGGGTTGCCGGAGTGACAGAAACCTGAGCCCCCGTTGGTATATCGATGCAGGAGGGATCGCAGGATCTCAGAGTTTAAGGCTGTGGTTAGATTTATCGTAATTACTTTCTTGTAGTTGCGGATGCTTGCAAGGGGTATAATCACAAGTATGTATTAGTCCTAGGAAGGGCGGTACATTAGCATAGGTTCACCCACACAACACTTATCAAAACAATGAAGATTAATCAGCTGTATGTAGCGAAAGCACTAGACTAAAATCCCGTGTGTCCTCGAGAACGTTTGGTCATTATAAGTAAACAAACCGGCTTGTCCTTTGTGCTAAAAAGGATTGGGCCACTTGCTGCAATTATTTCTCTCGCATTTTACTTACTTGTACTTTATTCATCTGTTACATCAAAACACCCTGAATACTTGTCTGTGAGCATTTACAGTGAATCCTTTATCGAAACTGCTTGTCAACACCTTCTGCTCCTCGTTGGGATCGACATTCTTACTTATCGAAGATACTACGATACACCCCCTATACTTGTGGGTCATCAAGAATCGATCCTTCTTAGTCGCTCTAAAATGAAGCTTTTGGGAGGTTTTTGAAATTTCCATGTTTGAAACCCAAAACCACTTATCTTCATGCTTGACTTCATAAGACAGAGTTTAGGGTTAGGGCTTAGGGGTAGATACATGATTTTCTGGTTTGAATATGTCTAGACCTTGTTTATCAATTTGAATGCTTACTATATGACATATGAAGGCTATGTGCTTTGGTTTTTCATTCTTTCGATTTTTTTCTGAATTTTTATGCCCATTTGAATCTTGGTCAAATCCCAGGTTTGACCAAGATTTAAACAAGTTTAAAACATGACAATAAAAAGGTAATTAATCCTAGATCCTTCTTAATTAATCAGTAAGTCTAATTAAAATGAAGCTTTTGGGAGGTTTTTGAAATTTACATGTTTGAAACCCAAAACCACACTTCTCTTCATGCTTGACTTCATATATGAGATAGTGTTTAGGGTTTGGGGGTACATGATTTGTCTGGTTTGAATATGTCTAGACCTTGTTTATGAACTTGAATGGTTAATTACTATATGACATAAGAAGACTATGTGCTTTGGTTTTTTATTTTTTATTTTATGCCCATTTGAATATTGGTCAAATCCTAGGTTTGACCAAGATTTAAACAAGTTTAAAACATGAAAATGAAAAGGTAAGCCTGGATCCTTCTTAGTCACTCTAAAATGAAGCTTTTGGGAGGTTTTTGAAATTTCCGTGTTTGAAACCAAAACCAACTTGTCTTCATGCTTGACTTCATAAGACAGAGTTTATGGTTAGGGGTAGATACATGATTTGTATTATTTGAATATGTCTAGACCTTGTTTATCAACTTTTGAATGCTTACTATATATATGACATAAGAAGACTATATGCTTTTATTTTTCATTTTTCTGATCTTTTTTAATTTTATGCCCATTTGAATCTTGGTCAAATCCTAGGTTTGACAATGATTTAAATATGTTTAAAATATGAAAATGAAAAGGTAAGCATGGATCCTTCTTAGTCACTATAAAATAAAGCTTTTGGGAGGTTTTTGAAATTTCCATGTTTGAAACCCAAAACCACTTCTCTTCATGCTTAACTACATAAGACAGAGTTTAGGGGTAGGGGTAGATACATGATTTTTCTGGTTTGAATATGTCTAGGCCTTGTTTATCAACTTTAATGCTTACTATATGACATAAGAAAACTATGTGCTTTGGTTTTTCATTTTTCTGTTTTTTTTTTGGGAATTTTGATGCACATTTGAATCTTGTAAAATCCTAGGTTTGAGCAAGATTTAAACAAGTATAAAACATGAAAATGAAAAGGGAAGAATGTATCCTTCTTAGTCACTCTAAAATGAAGTTTTTGGGAGTTTTTTGAAATTTCCATGTTTGAAACCCAAAACCATGCACTTCTCTTCATGCTTGACTTCATAAGACAGAGTTTAGGGGTTACGGGGTAGATACATGATTTGTCTAGTTTGAATATGTCTAGACCTTGTTTATCGACGTTAATGTTTACTATATGACATAAGAAGACTATGTGCTTTGGTTTTTTATTTTTATTTTTTTTATTTTATGCCCATTTGAATCTTGGTAAAATCCTAGATTTTACCAGGATTTAAACAAGTTTAAAACATCAAAATGAAAACGTAAGCCTTGATCCTTCTTAGTCACTCTAAAATGAAGCTTTTGCGATGTTCTTGAAATTTCCATGTTTGAAACCCAAAATGACTTCTCTTCATGCTAGACTTCATAAGATCGACAGGGGGTAGATACATGATTTGTCTGGTTTGGATATATCTAGACCTTGTTTATCAACTTGAATGCTTACGATATGACACAAGAAGACTATGTGCTTTTGTTTTTCATTTTTCTGATTTTTTTTTAATTTGTGCCCATTTGTATCTTGGACAAATCCTAGGTTTGACAATGATTTAAACAAGTTTAAAATATGAAAATGCAAAGGTAAGCATGGATCCTTCTTAGTCACTCTAAAATGAAGCTTTTGGGAGGTTTTTGAATTTCCATGTTTGAAACCCAAAACCACTTCTCTTCATGCTTGACTTCATAAGACAGAGTTTATGGGTTAGGGGTATAGATACATGATTTGTCTGGTTTGATTTTGTATAGACCTTGTTTATCAACTTGAATGCTTACTATATGACATAAGAAAACTATGTGCCTTGGTTTTTCATTTTTCTGATTTTTTTAAATTTTGATGCCCATATGAATCTTGGTGAAATCCTAGGATCGACCAAGATTTAAAGAAGTTTAAAACATGAAAATGAAAAGGGAAGCATGTATCCTTCTTAGTCACTCTAAAATGAAGTTTTTGGGAGGTTTTTGAAATTACCATGTTTGAAACCCAAAACCACTTCTCTTCATGCTTGACTTCATAAGACATAGTTTAGGGGTTAGAGGGTAGATACATGATTTGTATGGTTTGAATATGTCTAGACCTTATTTATCATCTGTAATGATTACTATATGACATAACAAGACTATGCGCTTTGGTTTTTCATTTTTCTTTTTTTTTTGAATTTTCTGCCAATTTGAATCTTGGTCAAATCGTAGGTTTGACCAAGATTTAGACAAGTTTAACACGTGAAAACGAATAAGTAAGCCTGATAATCCCATTTGTTGACTCATTTAACTAGTTAATCCCATTTGCTGACTCTCTGTTGACCATCCACTTGAGGTAAAACTGAGTATATTGCACTAGCCAGTATTAGTGCTCAAGGGGACAACAGAGCACACAAAAAATGCTAAATTTCCAGGGTTAGACTCGAGTACGCGTGTTGCGGTGTAGAAGTGGAAGACTGATACGTCTCAAACGTATCTATAATTTCTTATGTTCCATGCTACTTTTATGATGATACTCACATGTTTTATACATACTTTATGTCATTATTATGCATTTTCCGGCACTAACCTATTGACGAGATGCCGAAGAGCCAGTTGCTGTTTTCTGCTGTTTTTGGTTTCAGAAATCCTACAAAGGAAATATTCTCGGAATTGAACGAAATCAACGCCCAGGGTCTTATATTTCCACGAAGCTTCCACAAGACCGAAAGGGTTACGAAGTGGGGCGACGAGGCGCCGCCACCATAGGGCCGCGCGGCCTAAGGGGGGCCCGCGCCGCCCTATGGGGTGGGCCCCTAGTCAGCCCTCCGACTCTGCCCTTCCGCCTACTTAAAGCCTTCATCGCGAAACCCCCTGTACCGAGAGCCACGATACGGAAAACCTTCCAGAGACGCAGCCGCCGCCAATCCCATCTCGGGAGATTCAGGAGATCGCCTCTGGCACCCTGCCGGAGAGGGGAATCATCTCCCGGAGGACTCTTCATCGCCATGATCGCCTCTGGATTGATCTGTGAGTAGTCCACCCCTGGACTATGGGTCCATAGCAGTAGCTAGATGGTTGTCTTCTCCTCATTATGCTATCATGTTAGATCTTGTGAGCTGCCTACCATGATCAAGATCATCTATTTGTAATGCTACATGTTGTGTTTGTTGGGATCCGATGAATATGGAATACTATGTCAAGTTGATTATCAATCTATCATATATGTGTTGTTTATGTTCTTGCATGCTCTCCGTTGATATTAGAGGCTCTGGCCAAGTTGATACTTGTGACTCCAAGAGGGATTATTTATTCTCGATAGTGGGTTCATGCCTCCATTGAATCTGGGACAGTGACAGAAAGTTCTAAGGTTGTGGATGTGCTGTTGCCACTAGGGATAAAACATCAATGCTTTGTCTAAGGATATTTGTGTTGATTACATTACGCACCATAATTAATGCAATTGTCTGTTGTTTGCAACTTAATACTGGAAGGGGTTCGGATGATAACCTGAAAGTGGACTTTTTAGGCATAGATGCATGCTGGATAGCGGTCTATGTACTTTGTCGTAATGCCCTGATTAAATCTCATAGTACTCATCATGTTATATGTATGTGTATTGTTATGCCTTCTTTATTTGTCAATTGCCCAACTGTAATTTGTTCACCCAACATGCTATTTATCTTATGGGAGAGACACCACTAGTGAACTGTGTACCGCGGTCCATTCTTTACATCTGAAATACAATCTACTGCAATACTTGTTCTTTACTGTTCTTCGCAAACAAACATCATCTTCCACACTATACGGTTAATCCTTTGTTTTCAGCAAGCCAGTGAGATTGACAACCTCACTGTTACGTTGGGGCAAAGTACTTTGATTGTGTTGTGCAGGTTCCACGTTGGCGCCGGAATCCCTGGTGTTGCGCCGCACTACACTCCGTCACCAACAACCTTCACGTGTTCCTTGACTCCTACTGGTTCGATAACCTTGGTTTCTTACTGAGGGAAAACTTGCTACTGTATGCATCACACCTTCCTCTTGGGGTTCCCAACGGACGTGTGTTAACTGCACGTATCAAGCTCTTTTTCTGGGGCCGTTGCCGGGGAGATCAAGACACGCTGCAAGGGGAGTCTCCCACATCCAATCTCTTTACTTTGTTTTTGTCTTGCTTTACTTTACTTTATTTACTGCTTTGTTTGTTCTCTATATCAAAAATACAAAAAAATTAGTTACTAGTTTTACTTTATTTACTGTCTTGTTTGCGTTCTCTACATTAAAAACACAAAAAAAATTAGTTACTTGCATTTACTTTGTTTAGTTTGCTTTATTTACTACTGTTAAAATGAATACTCCTGAAAACACTAAGTTGTGTGACTTCACTAGCACAAATAATAATGATTTCCTATGCACACCTATTGCTCCACCTGCTACTACAGCAGAATATTTTGAAATTAAACCTGCTTTACTAAATCTTGTCATGAGAGAGCAATTTTCTGATGTTAGTTCTGATGATGCTGCTGCCCATCTTAATAATTTTGTTGAACTTTGTGAAATGCAAAAGTATAAGGATGTAGATGGTGACATTATAAAAGTGAAATTGTTTCCTTTCTCCTTAAGAGGAAGAGCTAAAGATTGGTTGCTATCTTTGCCTAAGAATAGTATTGATTCATGGACTAAATGTAAAGATGCTTTCATTGGTAGATATTATCCTCCTGCTAAAATTATATCTTTGAGAAGTAGCATAATGAATTTTAAGCAATTGGATAATGAACATGTTGCTCAAGCATGGGAAAGAATGAAATCTTTGGTGAAGAATTGCCCAACCCATGGACTAACTACTTGGATGATCATCCAAACCTTCTATGCAGGATTAAATTTTTCTTCGCGGAACCTATTGGATTCAGCTGCTGGAGATACCTTTATGTCCATCACCTTAGGCGCGGCAACAAAGCTTCTTGATGATATAATGATAAACTACTCTGAATGGCACACTGAAAGGGCTCCACAAGGTAAGAAGGTAAATTCTGTTGAAGAAACCTCCTCCTTGAGTGATAAGATTGATGTGATTATGTCTATCCTTGAGTGATAAGATTGATGTGATTGATGTGATTATGTCTATGACAGCAAAGTCGGTTGGTGGGGGGGTATGCCCGTCATTTTTTGGATCACCACCTCCCTAGCCCGGAAACCCTCCCAAAAAAAATTCATTTCCCTCAGACCACCCACCGGAACTTCCCAAGTCCCTCTCTCCCACCTCCACGACCACCGCACTGGAACATCCCCGCCGGACATCCCTGGCCTACCCGAGGCCTCGCGATCCTCGTCATCCGGCTGCCTGCCGGAGCCGCTTCATCGACGCCGTCATCAGCCGGACCGGATCATCCCCGCCGAACCTCGCACTAGTAGGAAAACCCTTATAGGTGGAGCGTAGTTCTGTGGCGCACCCCTAAGAATGCGCCACAGAATTTTATTTTGTGGCGCACCAGGAACGGTGCGCCACAGAAATAGCTTAATTTTGTGGCGCACCATGGAACACTGCGCCACAAAAACTTGGTGGGGCCCACACCCTGTCACGCCCAATCATTGGTTTTACTTTTTCTACGGCACACTGCACTTGGTGCGCAACAGAAATAACGTATTCTGTGGCGCACTGGCCTCGGTGCGCCACAGAAATAACGTGTTCTGTGGCGCACTGGCCTCGGTGCGCCGCAGAAATAACGTGTCCTATATCATGGCCGTACCCCTCCCTTGCCCGTATACCACTCTCTCCCCTCTCCCCTCTCCCCGCGCCGCCGCCTTCCATGGCGAGCGCTGCCGTCGCTGCCGCCGCCGCCTTCCTCCAACCCCAAGTAGCACATGTAGCGTACTTCATCACCGGATCTATCAACCCCAGGAAGATCTGCTGTGACTCCCACAGAGTGCTTCTCCTAATGTAAGTCCCTTGTTTTAGCGCCATGTTCTGGGTTCAGATGCTTGTTTGTCTGAAGCTCTTTTAGTTCATTCCTAGCTATGACCGTAACACCTTGCTATTTTCTAGTTCATTGCTAACTTTAAGCGATTGAACATTTTGGTTTGCATTCCCTGCTCTGTAGATGTAGCCATCATAACGTCTATCTTGCTCAGTCGTTGTTACAAAAATTATAGGCTGCTACTGTTTTGTTCATGCCAATCTTGTTCTCCCTGAACATGTTGGTTTGCATTCCCTGTACTACAGGTGATGCCATTGTTATTTCTATCTACTTCGTCGTAAGCTAACAAAGTAACTGCCTGCTATTAGTTCCTGCATGCTATCCCTCTGCCATCATGCAGTACAAATTTATTTGAACTCGTCATTCAGCTACTTCCATCATAATTTTGTCTGCCATCTCTTTCTTCAAAAGCTGCAATATTAACTTGTTTCTCTTAATTGGCATGGCGCTCACATATAGAATGGTGAACATATTGGTGTGCATTCCCTCTTCTACAAGTTCACAAGTGATCCCACTATATTCCGTTTCTGGTCCATCCTAAGCCGTAGCATTAACTATCCTCTATGTGTTGCTCATTACAACTTTATATCCTGAAACAAATTGATTTGTTTCCCTTATCTACAAGTTTATGAGTGATGCCATTATAACTCCAATCTGTTTTATTCCTAGCTATTATAGTAACATCCTGCTATTATTTAGTTCATGGCCAATTTTAAGTAATTGCACATGTTGGTTCGCATTCCCTGCTCTATAGCTTTTGGCATCGTAACTTCTATATTTGGTTTACATTCCCTGCTCTGTAGATCTAGCCATCATAACTTTATCTTGCTCAGTCGTTGTTACAAAAATTATGGCCTGCTACTATGTTGTTTGTGCCAATTTTTTACTCCATGAACATGTTGGCTTGCATTCCCTGTACTACAGGTGATGCCATTGTTTTGTATCTAGTTCATTGTAAGCTAACAAAGTAAGGACTTAGTTTGGCATGCTATCACTCTGCTATCTAGCCTGTAGTACAAATAAACTTGTCATACTACTAGATAATAATTTTGTGTGCCATCTTGTTCTTCAGAAGCTGCATTATTGACTTGTTTCTCTGACTTGGCATGACACTCACATATGAATGCTGAACATATTGGTTTGCATTCCCTCTTATACAAATTCACAGGTGATCCCACTATATTTTGTATCTGGTCCATCCTAAGCTCCAGCATTAACTATCCTCTATGTGTTGCTCATTACAAGTTTATATCCCGAAACATCTTGATTTGCATCCCCTTCAATATAAGTTCAGGAGTATTATTTAGTTCACGGCCAATTTGAAGTAATTGCACTTGGCACATGTTGGTTCACATTCCATCCTCTTTAGCTTTTGCCATCGTAACTTCTATTTTTGGTTTATATTCCCTGCTCTGTAGATGTAGCCATCATAACTTCATCTTGCTCAGTCAGTTGTTACAAAATTTATAGCCTGCTACTATGTTGTTCATGCCAATTTTGTACTCCCTGAATATGTTGGTTTGCATGGGACTAGATAGTAGTAAGTCTGCTGTTTCATTTTAACGTGCTCTGTTATATTGGCTGTTGGTATGCAGCATGCACTCTTTGTTTGCTTATTGTGCGCATTACAATGATCTTCTTATAACGACGAAATGATGAGTTCCAAATTCTTTGGCAAACAATATTGTAGTGTCTTTGCCTTTCCATTGTTGCTGTCTTAACTTGTAATGTCTTTGTTTCAGATATAGGTGGTGCATGGACAACTTAAAAGATTGCCGAATCGCTTCATTGTATTGCTAGGTTTAATTACCATTCAATTTCTCTGGGTTCTGTAATATTTTTGCAAAGGCTTGCAGCTGATGTAATATTTAGTTAGTTTTTATAGTTCTTTCGCGCATTTTTTCTATGGTGCTTGTGGTAAGTGAGGCTATCCGACAGAAATCATGTGCTGCGTAAATATTCTCAGTATCTAAATCACAAATTCCCATCCCTTAAACGGCCCAATTAAGCGAAATCACAAATGTGCCGGCCCGCAAAATCCTAAAGCGCCTATTATGCAGGCATATAAACAGCAACTAAATGGGCTGGCCCACTTATTTATTGGGCCTGCCCACTTGATTTATTGTCGACCCCACCCTCTAATTGGGCCGGCCCACTTGCTTTAAGGTGGACCCCACCCACTACTGGGCCGGCCCCGTAACAGAAAAGTGGGCCCCGCAAGCTTATTGGGCCGGCCCACTAGCTTGTTGGGCCAACCCAATTGCTTCTGTGGTGGACCCCACTTACTAACTGGGCCGGCCCGTTAACAGGAAAGTGGGACGCACCTGTGTTTTTGGCCCGGCCCACTATCTTGTTGGGCTGGCCCAATTACGTTATGGTGGACCCCACTTACTAAATGGGTCGGCCCTTTAATAGGAATATGGGACCCACCAGTGTTTTTGGCCCGGCCCACTATCTTATTGGGCCGGCCCACTTGCTATATGGTGGACCCCACATGCTAAATGGGCCGGCCCTTTAACAGGAATGTGGGACCCACCTGTGTTTTTGGCCCGGCCCACTTTCTTGTTGGGCCAGCCCAATTACGTTATGGTGGACCCCACTTACTAACTGGGCCAGCCCTTTAACAGGAATGTGGGACCCACCTGTGTTTTTGGCCCGGCCCACTATCTTGTTGGGCCAGCCCACTTGCTATGTGGTGGACCCCACAACTAAATGGGCTGGCCCTTTAGCAGGAAAGTTGGACCCACCTGTGTTTTTGGCCCGGCCCACTGGTTTGTTGGGCCAGCCCATTTGATCTATTGTGGACCCCACTTACTAAATGGGCCGGCTCGATAGCAGGAAAGTGGGACCCACATGCTAATTGGGCCGGCCCAATAACTTCTTGGGCGGCCCACTTGCTTTAAGGTGGACCCCACTTGGTAAATGGGCCGGCCCGATAACAGGAAAGTGGGTCCCACATGTCTTGTGGGCCGGCCCTTTTGCCTGTTGACTGGTCAAACGAGTGCATTCAGCCCGGCCCACATGCTTAGTGGGCCAGCCCATTAAAGTTTTGACCAGTCAACCTTAGAGGTTAGGCTCGGCCCACGTAACTAATGGACCAGCCCAGCTATATAGTTGACCGGTCAAAATAAGTCAGCTGGCCCGGCCCGCAAACTTAATGGGCTGGCCCGCTTAAGATGTGGCAGGCCTCGTGTGGGCCTACCATCTACCACGGGGTTTCAGCCGGTTAACGCCGTTAATCGCGCAACGGCGTCTGCCACGTGTCAGTTTGCATGACGTCAGCAGTCAACGGGCTCCCAGAAACACTTCTGCAACGGTCCGATTTTCCGTGGCGGAAGGGCGCCTAAGCGCGACGGACCGAAAAAATCGCCGTAGGACTTTGCCTGACGCAGTTTCGACAACAGAACCCATATCGTCGGGTTAGGCCCATAGGCGATGAAAAATACCCCTTAGAGGACGATTTTGGGACGTTGTCTATCAGAACTTTTCTTGTAGTGATGTTCGTTTCATATATGCTGTAACAAAGACTGGTTCAGTTGTTATGAGTTTGTGCAGAGTGGAGATGTTGTGCGTATGGGAGATAACAACCCACGTGAGATCGTGGGCATTGGCTCCGTTCAGATCAAGATGCATGATGGCATGACACGCACTCTGACAGATGTGAGACACATACCTAGCATGGCTAGAAATCTGATCTCTCTCAGTACCCTTGATGTTGATGGGTACAAACACTCCGGTTCTCGCGGAGTTCTGAAGGTATCAAAAGGTTCTCTCGTTCACATGATTGGTGATATGAATTCTGCAAAGTTATATGTTCTTAGAGGTAGCACTTTGTCTGGTATTGTTGTTGCTGTTATTCCTGATGAACCTGGTAAAACTAATCTATGGCATATGCGTCTTGGACATATGAGTGAACATGGCATGGTAGAATTGCAAAGGAGAGACCTGATAGATGGCTGCAATTTGAGTAAGTTTGAGTTCTGTGAGCACTGCATTTTTGGTAAGCATAAAAGAGTTAAATTCAATGCTTCCGTTCATACCACCAAAGGGATTTTAGATTATGTGCATGCTGATGTGTGGGGACCTTCCCGCAAGACCTCTCTTGGTGGTGCAAATTACATTCTTACTATCATAGATGATTACTCCAGAAAAGTGTGGCCTTTCTTTCTGAAACATAAATCTGATGTGTTTGATGCTTTTAGAAAGTGGAAAGTTATGGTAGAGAAGCAAACAGAAAAAAAAGTTAAATTGCTTCGTACTAACAATGGCATGGAGTTTTATTCTACTGTTTTTCAATGATTATTGCAGCGACGATGGCATTGTCAGGCACCACACCATCCCATATACTCCTCAGCAGAATGGTGTGGCGGAGACGATGAACAGAACCATCATCTCCAAGGCTCGCTGCATGTTGTCCAATGCTGGTATGCATAGACGTTTCTGGGCTGAAGCAGCCTCCACCGTTTGTTACTTGATAAACAGGACACCTTGCCTTCCGCTTGATAAGAAAACTCCTATTGAGGTATGGTCTGGTTCACCTGCTGATTATTCACAGTTGAGAGTTTTCGGTTGCACTGCTTATGCTCATGTTGATAATGGAAAGCTAGAGCCTAGGGCTGTTAAGTGTGTGTTTCTTGGTTATGGTTCAGGAGTTAAGGCATACAAGTTATGGAATCATGAAACTAAGAAAGTTTTGCATAGCAGGAATGTTGTCTTTAATGAGGCTGTCATGTTTTATAAGAGTTCATCTACAGATGTTTCCGATGCTACTGATTTTTCTGATGATTCTGATGATGAGCAACAGAGAATTAGCGTGCAGGTGGAGCACGTGGAGGAGAAAGAAAATGAAGTTGCTAAAAATGATAATACGGTTGTTCAGCACTCACCACCTGTTTTGCAGCAAACAAATAGTTCCATTGCTGCTGATAGACCGAGGCGTAACAAAGGTCCACGTCCTCGTTTGATTGAAGAATGTAATCTTGTTCACCATGCTTTGAGTTGTGCTCAATAGGTGGAGCATGATACTGAACCTGCTACATATGCTGAGGCTGTTGCATCCGTTGACCGCGTGAAGTGGATTTCTGCTATGCAAGAGGAGATGCAATCGCTTGACAAGAATGGCACATGGAATGTTGTGCCCTTGCCTAAACAAAAGAAGGCTGTCCGCTGTAAGTGGATATTTAAAAGAAAGCAAGGTTTGTCTCCTAATGAGCCTCCGAGGTATAAGGCAAGGTTAGTAGCAAAAGGTTTCAGCCAAATTCCAGGTATTGATAATGATGTATTCTCTCCGGTTGTGAAGCATAGTTCCATTCGTGCATTCTTTGGTATTGTGGCTATGCGTGACCTTGAGCTTGAGCAGTTAGATGTGAAGACTGCTTTTCTGCAAGGTGAGCTTGAGGAGGAGATATACATGGACCAACCTGAAGGTTTTGTTGTGCCTGGTAAGGAGGATCTTGTTTGCAAATTGAAGAGGTCCCTTTATGGTCTGAAACAGTCTCCAAGACAGTGGTACAAAAGGTTTGATTCATTTATGCTTGCACATGAGTTTAAGAGATCTAAGTATGATAGTTGTGTTTATATCAAGTTCGTTAATGGATCACCAATATACTTGTTGTTATATGTTGATGATATGTTGATTGCTGCCAAGAGCAAGAAAGAGATCACTACTTTAAAGTCACAGTTAAGTAGTGAGTTTGAGATGAAGGATCTTGGAGCTGCTAAGAAAATACTAGGTATGGAAATTACAAGAGACGGAAAATCTAGTGTGTTATTTCTTAGTCAGCAAAATTACATTCAGAAAGTTCTTCATCGTTTTAATATGCATGATGCAAAGTCTGTTAGTACACCAATTGCTTCTCACTTCAAATTGTCAGCATTGCAATGTCCTAGTACTGATGAAGATATTGAGTACATGTCTCGAGTTCCATATTCTAGTGCTGGTGGTTCCTTGATGTATGCCATGGTTTGTTCTTGTCCTGATTTATCATATGCTATGAGTTTGGTCAGTCGATACCTGGCTGATCCTGGTAAAGAACATTGGAAAGCTGTTCAGTGGATTTTCAGGTACCTTCGTGATACATCCAAAGCTTGCTTGAAGTTTGGCAAGACCGATGAGGGACTTGTAGGCTATGTGGATTCAGATTTTGCTGCTGATTTGGATAAGAGAAGATCCCTCACAGGTTATGTGTTCACTGTTGGTGGATGTGCTGTGAGTTGGAAGGCAACGTTACAATCTGTTGTTTCCCAATCTACAACCGAAGCAGAATATATAGCAATTAATGAAGCTTGCAAAGAGTCTGTTTGGTTGAAAGGTTTGTATGCTGAGCTTTGTGGAGATGATTCTTGCATTAACTTGTTTTCTGATAGTGAAAGTGCAATATACCTCACTAAAGATCAAATGTTCCACGAGAGGACAAAGCACATTGATATCAAGTACCATTATGTTCGCGACATTGTTGCTCAAGGTAAACTGAAGGTATGCAAGATAAGTACTCATGATAATCCTGCTGATATGATGACAAAGCCAGTTCCTGTTTCCAAGTTTGAGATTTGCTCGATCTTGGTTGGAATAACTGTTTAGCCCAAGTGGCTGCTGGCGCCAGCAAGTGTTTTTCCCTTTGTTGTTCAGGAGATTGTTGAAGTTCATGCTACAAGATGAAATTTGTCTCAAGGTGGAGTTTGTTGTATTGTGATCCAAATTCATTTACTAAAGGGAGGCTAACTTCTGATGAGCGGAGCGAGGCCCGTCGCCGGAGGCTTGGGCCGAAATGTCATCGTATGCGCCCTGGACAAAAATGACAAATTTCTGACATGAAATGAGATCCAAAAATTTGAATCTCAGATCTGGAAATTTGTCATTTTTTTCCCAGAACGCATACGATGACATTTCGCAGCGAAATTTCACAAGGTAGTGCGTGCCATGGTCAGGTATGTGCATGATTTTTTTCGGAATTTTTTGAAAAGTTTTGAAAAAGAAAATTTGCTCCCCAAAAATCCGGGAGCAAATGCTCCCGGGAGCCAAGACGAATTTCTGAAACCATTGGTTGTTTGTTGTTTTAATTATATAATAGATAGTAAAGATATTTTATATGACAAAATTATGGGGGAGATTTTTAGTAGTGATCTTATCAATGTGGTTGGCTAGTAAAGGAGCTAGCTTAGTCATGAATTATCCAAGGTATGTACAGAGAATTGTAGAATTGTGAATGTTCTAGAGTAAGATATTTACGAGTAGTATGAAATATCTAGAGTTTGTAGAGTATTCTAGAAGTATGATATAGGGTTTGGATTCTGGCACATGGCAACAATCTAAAGGGTCATGTACAAAAGTATAAATAGAGTATCACCCCTCCCATGTAAGTAAGCTTTGTACCACTGAGATATCCAATAAAGCTTCGTAGTAGTAGTAGCCCTGTGTGTAAGTGTATGTGAGGCACAAGCTTCGTAGTATTATAAGCCCTGTGTGTGAAGCACATCAAGGTGTGTGAAGCACATCAAGGCAGAGAGCTCGAGGAGTGGCATGGGCAAATGCGCAGGTTCCTGCCATCTGCCACGCGCATTGAGAGCAGGGCAGAGCTGGATCTATGGGACTTCTCTGTCGATGCTTTTTAGACGGACGAATCAGTATTAACTCGCGGGGGGGGGGGGGCATAGGTGTAATTTTTCGGAAATTTATGGGTAGTTTGAAGTTGGACGAAAATTTTGGCAGAAACCTTAGTTTATTTATTACTCCCTCCGTTCTTTTTTAATTGACTCGGATTTAGTACCAGTTTGTACTAAATTCAAGTCAATTAAAAAGGAACGGAGGGAGTATTATATTATTAGGTATAGATATAGATTGACACGGGTTTAACTAGATTGGATTGCATGACAGTAAACCAAGTCTAGATACTTACGTGCTTATATAAATCTCAGTTATGTCTAGATTCGGATGTACATAGACACATTCTAGTTGACCAAGACATGCTTGAACCTTCTATGGTAACAGACCAAAACGTGTAAGGGGGAGGGGGTCTGGTTACCTCGACGGCGGCTTCGTGTAGTCATACTCAGCATCCTTGCGGGTCACATCGACGACGGTGGGGGTGCTGCGGTTGCGGTGGGCGTCGGCGTCGAGGAAGCAGATCTGGGGCGGTCGATGATGGGTTCAGGGAAGCAGATCTGAAACAAGGGAGTCGGTGAAGCAGATCCGGTGCAGTGCATGGCGTCGTTGGTGAAGCGGATCAGGTACGGCAGACGAGGGAGTCGGTGAACTCAGATAGTGCAGTGCACGACGGCGTTGGTGAAGCGGATCTGGTGCTGCGGACGAAGCAGTCGGTGAAGCAGATCCGATGCAGTACACGGCGGCGTTGGTGAAGCGGATCTGGTGCTGTGGACGAGGGAGTCGGTGGCCTCAGGTATGTGAGTTGGTAGGCCGGCTAAGTACGGCTGGGATATTCCAGTGCGGTGGTCCGGCAGGTGAGAGATGATGGGCCTGGAGTATTGCGACAGATTTTTGGCGGGAATGGGGAAGACGAAAGGAAGGCGGTAGACTATATATATCAGAGGGGATGTGTAAATTACGAACGAGAATCCAACCCACCCCGGCTTCACTTGTCTGCCTTTGCGTCATTGGTAATAGGGGTCGAATGGGAATTCAAAATATGTGTATGGAGGCGGGAGTTTTGGCGCTCAACTCGTATTTTGAATCTCCCTGGTGTATAAGAAGTACAATATACTAGATATTGAATCATAGACCAGGAAAGACAAGTACAGTAGTACAAAAATACTGTAATGTCTACATTGCATGATGCTGATCTACCTTGCGTTAGTGTTTGTAGTGGTAGCTAAGTGGTGCAAGGAAGACATATTTGTAATTTCTACAACTAAGATATATCTATATACATCTGTATTAGACAAAACTAAAACACCTCCTTTTAGACGAAGGTAATATTACTTTGGAATCTCTTTGTACTAATGCTGATGATTTTTAATAGATCTTCAAAGTTTCGTAGAAAAAACTAGGCTCCTCTCGAGAAACAAATAAACATCCAATTAATTAAGTATGTGAGCGGTTATTATTATTTTAACAGGGAAACTGCATTCGTGCCCTATGGCCCGTTATCTTCAAAACCGTCCAAATGCATGCATCTAGCGGTTTCCAGGCCCTGGCGTGGCGGTTAACATTCGTCTTCCTCATTTCGTCTTCTCCCTGGCACTCTCGCCTGTGCCCCTCTCGCTACCCTCCATGGAAGCGTTCTACCACGGGCACACTTTCCTCGCTCATGGAAAAACCACTATTACGACGAACTATACCAATATGGCGTCTAAGGTGGAGGAACACATCAACAAAATCGAGTTGATCTTGGAGAAAGAAGACTCGTACAAAATTTTTGGCCTAGACGTAGAGTACACCTATGGGCCTGAACAGAAGGCTGCCCTCATACAGTTGTGCTTGGGCACGGACTGCCTCCTGTACAAGATTTCCTCGGCTGACCAGCCATGCCCCAAACTCGCTGACTTTCTTGGCAGGCCTGACATAACATTTGCAGGTGTTGACATCGGCAACGACATTACCAGGCTTGGGCATTGCAACCTCTCAGTGGCGAACTTCGTGGACATCCAGAAAAGGTGAAAGCCTGTCGATTCCACTAGTAACAATAAGGATTCGTTGGCTGACTATGCTGTGGCCATTATAGACAGCCAGTACAAATCTATCATGAAAAAACTTACGCATGAGGAACACAAGCTGTGGAAGCAGGTGCCCTTGTCCATGAAGCATATCCTGTATGCAAGCATCGACGCATACGCGACATATGAGGTAAACAGGCGAATAGTGAACTTTGAGAAGGGTCAACAAAAATTGGCGGAATTCCAGGACATCGGGAGTAAGAAGAAGAAGAGCAGCATGGTACATGCTGTGGAAGCTGAAGAGGAAGACCACTGAAAAGGATAGCCTAGTGTTAAAAGTATTACAGTACTAGTATGTATACGATCGTGTGTGTATGCACCCAGTGATAAGTAGTTCTGTACATCCAGCTATATTTTTTCTTGCAAGTAGTGTTAAAAGTAGTACATTACTACTGTAGTATGTACGATCGTGTGTATGCTCCCAGTGTCGTGAGTACATAACTGATGAGTATAAAATAAGATTCGCAAAAAAAGTATATAATAATAATATGTATGGTAGATCTTTTTTTTATCTTGCATACTCCCTACGATCCATAATAAGTGTGCCGTTTCACTCTAACAGCATCCACTGTGTTGTCCACAACAGCTATCCTCATCCACAAGCAATAAGTGTAGTCCATGCCCATATATATAGTGGACAAGTACAAGCTTTTGGTTGCCCATAAGTAAATAGTAATTATTTTACTCTGTCCTCTGTCTTGCATGTGTGTACTTCTAACAAATATGTGCGTCCCAGCGTGTGCCAAAGTTAACCTTATACTGAGTATAATGTATTGTATTACTCCCTCCGATCCACATTACTTGATGCTAAAATGGAAGTATCTATAGCTACAATATGTCTAGATACATCTACATTAGCGTCAAGTAATGTTGTTGTTTCAGTAATCTTGTGGTTCCCATAGGTGGTGCCTTAAATGACAAAAGCCGTGGCCATATCTAAACCATGATTAAGCCGAACCTCTGCCCCAAAACATGACATCTCTTCTAGAATGCTCTCCGTCCATAATAAAATAATCAATGGATGAGACTGGATACCTTCGTTGGGAAGGTATCGTCACCTGCCGAGTAGGGTGTATGTAGGCATCCTATCACGTCAGGACAACTATCCAGTAGTAATATCCATCTCCCAGTGACCCAGTCTATGTGTGTGTCTTGTCTTGTGGATCAATGGACATGGCACCTGTCGAGGTACTGCTGATGATTTTGTACGTATATTTATATGAGCACGATGCTTTGTACAAAGTTGTCCCTGTCACCTCAAGGTTGCATTAGCAGGACGAAAAAAAAAGTTACGGAGTACTCCCTTTCTTGTTCTTTTTCTTTTGTTGTCACAGATTTGAAACCAATAAGTTCAAGTTATGTTCCTGATGATGTTACCCAACAATAGAAGCGAAACTAAAATAATAGTACTCATACAGTGTTAGTACTAGTACTTTACTAGAGGTTACATCCGCATTAGCATTATACTAGTACGTATCATCATATAGAGTAGGAGTACTTATTTTCAGGATTAATTGTTCTCCTTCGCGATGCGAATGTAGAAACGCAGCTGCTTGGAAGGTCCACCAAGCACCAGGTACAGCGGCGGCACCGAGAGGAACGACGTAAGTTCATCAAACGCGACGTCGCCCGGCAAGGCGCAGCTCGACGCCTCCAATGACACATTCACGGTGTCCGCCCTGCTCCTCGCGTGCGCCAACGAGCACGACGCCGGCCCATTCGCCCACATATTTGCCGTGTACAGAGGCCACACGCACGCGGCCGCCCTAACGCACACGGTAGACACGATGGTGGTCAAAGTCGAACCGAGCACGCCGATGATCAGGACGAACACGGCGCCGTCCTCCCCTTCGTCGATGATCCGGAGGCACGACGAACCCGGCACCGGCACCAGCACCTGGAACACTTTGGTCGTGTTGTACGGCGGGAGCTTGTGCACTTGGATCGAGTGGGCCGCTGCGAAGTGGGCGACGAGCGCTGTTGGCGGGGCAGCAAAGTCGCAGCCGGGCTCCGTGCAAGCGCGAGGGGCGTGCGGGCATGCAATCTTGTGGTCATGGACCTGGTGGTAGGCCACCAAGCTCCCGCAGCTGCTGTGGGGGCACTCAACCGTCACCGCTGATACGACGGCGTCCATTGCCGGGTCCTGCTCGAATCCGCCGCGGGGTTCCACGCACCTATGGCACCGGTTCTCGGGAAGCTCGCTGAGGCAGCGGCCGCAGGCCAAATGATTACCCTTGCACTGCACAAATCAAAGTTCGTGGATTGCCATTTTTGCAGTAGTGAACCCACAAAAGAAACATCAATGGAGTGTGGGAGGGAAAGGGATCGACCTTGAAGACGGGGGGCTTGAGGGGCTGGGAGTAGAAAATGCAGTGAAGCATGATACGTCCAATTTGCATCACTATTTTATATCATAATTTGCTGTTATTCATTGATATATTTCATATTGGGACACAATACTTATGTTATTTCATCTATTTTGCATGTTTCATCATTATTGGAGGACCAAGCACCAGAGCCAGGATTCTGCTGGAAAAAGCACCGTCAGAACGCAATATTTCGGAAGATCAACTGTGGGAGAAAATTATACCAAAAATCCTATTTTTCAAGATGACGAAGGAAGCCAGAAGGAGGGGCCAGGAGGACCCAGGGTGGGCCCACACCCTAGGGCGGCGCGGCCCATGCCCTGGCCGCGCCGCCATGTGGTCTGGGGGGCCCACGACCCCTTCCGCCTCCTTTTCTTCGCGAAATCCTTCGTCCCGAAAACCTAAGCCACAGAGGGTACCTCGCGAAGAGTTCTGACCGCCTCTGCGGGGCGGAGAACACCAGAGAGAAAAGAGCTCTCCGGCGGGCAGGAATCCGCCGGGGAAATTCCCTCCGGGAGGGGGAAATCGACGCCATCGTCACCGTCATCGAGCTGGACATCATCTCTGTCACCATCATCATCATCTCCACCATCATCACCGCCGTCTCCACCGCTGGACACCGTCACCGCCGTAGCAATTTGGGTTTGATCTTGATTGTTTGATAGGGGAAACTCTCCCGGTATCGATCTCTACTTGTTGTTGATGCTATTGAGTGAAACCATTGAACCAAGTTTATGTTCAGATTGTTATTCATCATCATATCACCTCTGATCATGTTCTATATGATGTCTTGTGAGTAGTTCGTTTAGTTCTTGAGGACATGGGTGAAGTCTAAATGTTAGTAGTGAACTATGGTTGAGTAATATTCAATGGTGTGATATTTAAGTTGTGGTGTTATTCTTCTAGTGGTGTCATGTGAACGTCGACTACATGACACTTCACCATTTATGGGCCTAGGGGAATGCATCTTGTATTCGTTTGCCAATTGCGGGGTTGCCGGAGTGACAGAAACCTAAACCCCCGTTGGTATATCGATACAGGAGGGATCGCAGGATCTCAGAGTTTAAGGCTGTGGTTAGATTTATTCTTAATTACTTTCTTGTAGTTGCGGATGCTTGCAAGGGGTATAATCACAAGTATGTATTAGTCCTAGGAAGGGCGGTGCATTAGCATAGGTTCACCCACACAACACTTATCATAACAATGAAGATTATTTAGCCGTATGTAGCGAAAGCACTAGACTAAAATCCCGTGTGTCCTCGAGAACGTTTGATCATTATAAGTAAACAAGCCGGCTTGTCCTTTGTGCTAAAAAGGATTGGGCCACTCGCTGCAATTGTTACTCTCGCACTTTACTTACTCGTACTTTGTTCAACTGCTACATCAAAACCCCCTGAATACTTGTCTGTGAGCATTTACAGTGAATCCTTCATCGAAACTGCTTGTCAGCACCTTCTGCTCCTCGTTGGGATCGACATTCTTACTTATCGAAGATACTACGATACACCCCCTATACTTGTGGGTCATCAAGACTATTTTAAGCGCCGTTGCCGGGAGTGAAGCGCTATTGGTAAGTGGAATTGGTAAGGAAAACCTTTACTGTTGTGCTGATTTTATTTCTGCCTGCTGCTATAAGTCATTATGGAGAGATCTTCTCTTCAATTTTTATTTGGGAAATCTACTACTACTGCAACGGTAGTGGATGAGGCGCCAGGTGAGGAAGTAATACCATATAAAATACCTATGAAAATTATTGAACGTGTTATGGATAACCGCTATGAAGGGGATGGAACTGTCCATCCCGGTGATCATTTACTGTTTTTGCATGAATTATGCGGGTTATTCAAATGTGCAGGTATTGCTATGGATGAAGTGAGGAAGAAACTATTCTCTTTATCGCTGTCTGGTAAAGCGGCGCATTGGTATAAATTACTGGATAATGGGGATTCTCTTGAATGGAATGATATTGTGCCCCGGTTTTATTCTAAGTTCTATCCTCCAAGTGAAATTCACAAGGATCGGAATCGCATATATAATTTTTGGCCTCATGATGGAGAGAGTATTGCCCAAGCTTGGGGGAGATTGAAGTCTTTAATGCTCAAATGCCCCATTCATGAGCTTCCTGGTAATGTTATTATTGATAATTTCTATGCAAGACTTTCTTTTCAAGACAAGACCTTGCTGGATACTTCTTGTTCTGGATCATTTACACGCAACAAAGAAGAGTTTAAAAGGGACCTTCTTGATCAGATCCAAGAAAATACTGAAGGTTGGGAGAACGACAAGGATAGAGAATCAGGTATAATTTATGATTATAAATGCATTGAAGCTTTTATGGATACTGATAAATTTCGTAATATGAGTGCTACATATGGTCTTGATTCTCAAGTTGCTGTAAATCTTTATAAAGCTTTTGTCTCTCATTATGAATTGCCAAAGAAGAATTTTGATAAGTATCATGAGCCGTATAAAGATAAAATTGATTCATCTATTAATGAATGCATTGTAGTTGAAACTGCTGATCATATTATTCCTGAAGCTTATATTGAAAAAACTCCTTTCCCTGCTAAAATGAAGGAGTACTCTGTTATAAATAGTGCGGTTCATAAAAGTGAAAAGAAACCTGTAGAACCTGAAGAACAAATAAAAGTTGAACCTGCTGTTGCAATAGTTAAAGATCTTGTGACTGAAAATGTGGAGGATGGTCATATTATTTTCTGTGAAGATGCTTCTAATATTGTTTCACATCCTAATAAACCCAAACAAGCTAGTGTTCCTATGCTATCTGTTAGAATTGGTGATCATTGTTATTATGGATTATGTGATATTGGTGCAAGTGTTAGTGCTATTCCGTATGAGCTTTACATGGAGATTATGCATGAAATTGATTCTTGTGAACTTGAAGATATTGATGTGGTTATTCAGCTGGCTAATAGAGAAACTATTTCTCCGATTGGTATTGTTTGAGATGTGGAAGTTTTATGCGGTAAGATTAAATATCCTGCTGACTTTTTGGTACTTGGTTCTGCTGCTAGTGATTATTGTCCTATTATTTTTGGTAGACCTTTTCTAAATACTTGTGGAGCTATTATAGATTGCAAGAAAGAGAAAATTTTGACTAAATTTGCTGGTGAATCTTATGAGTTTAACTTCTCTAAATTTACTAAAACTCCTTATAAAGCTGATTTGCCTAGTAATGATTTTAAAATGGAGCAGTGTGCATCTATTGTTCTTGTTCCTAACAATCCTTTGCAGCAACATTTGGAGGATAGCGAGAGTGAAGTTTTTAGGAAAGAAAGAGATGAGCTTGAGGAAATTTTTCTTCGCCAACCTATTCTCAAGCATGATTTACCGGTGGAAGATTTGGGTACAACACCGCCACCTAAGGAAGATCCTGTTTTTGATTTAAAGCCTTTGCCTGATAATCTTAAATATGCTCATATTGATGATAAGAAAATATATCCTGTTATTATTAGTTCTAAGCTTACAGAGTTTGAAGAAGAAAGGTTATTGGAAATATTGAAGAAACACCGAGGCGCTATTGGCTACACTCTTGATGATTTGAAAGGGATTTCTCCTTCTATTTGCCAACATGCTATTAATATGGAAGAGGATGAAAAGCCTGTTGTTGAACATCAGCGTCGTCTAATTCCGAAGATGAAGGAAGTGGTAAGGAATGAGTTTTGCAGAGATGTGAAGAAACTAACCTTGTTCTTAATTGGGAGAAATGCCACTTTATGGTTAATGAAGGAATTGTATTGGGACATAAAATTTCTGAGAGAGGTATTGAAGTTGATAGAGCTAAAGTTGAAGCAATTGAGAAGATGCCCTATCCGAGGGATGTTAAAGGTATTCGTAGTGTTCTTGGTCATGCTGGGTTTTATAGGAGATTTATTAAAGATTTCTCCAAGATTTCAAAGCCTCTTACTAATCTTCTTCAAAAAGATGTACCATTTGTTTTTGATGATGATTGTAAGGAAGCTTTTGAAACTCTTAAGAAAGCCTTAACAACTGCTCCTATAGTTGAACCTCCTGATTGGGACTTACCATTTGAAATTATGTGTGATGCTAGTGATTTTCTTTGTAGTATTGTTCTTGAATGACGAGAGTAGATAAAAAACTGAATGTTATTCATTATGCTAGTAAAACTCTTGATGCTGCTCAAAGAAATTATGCTACAACTGAAAAAGAATTATTAGCTGTAGTCTTTGCTTGTGATAAATTTAGATCTTATATTGTTGATTCAAAAGTTACTATTCATACTGATCATGCTGCAATTAGATACCTAATGACAAAGAAAGATGCTAAGCCGAGGCTTATTAGATGGGTACTTCTTTTGCAAGAATTTGATTTACATATTGTAGATAGGAAAGGTGCTGATAATCCTGTTCTTTGATAATTTGTCTA